>NW_006263513.1:817506-820574 GCF_000469605.1 Apis dorsata | reverse complement strand
GACCCTGTACGTGCACGAATTTCTACGGATGGGTGCGCGTTTGTGGCTACGCTCGTGGGTGGATAAATGCGTGTGTTCGAGCGCGCGAGCGCGCGCTTCTCTCTTCCCCTTTTGATATCGTTCCATCCTCGTCCCACNAAACTCCACGATTCAGCGTCTCGCGGCGAGAGAAGAGTTTCGGCCGTGACTAAACGGGGGTAGAAGAAAATAATTCCGGGTTTCGAAATGAATTACATCTAATTGCTCTTATTACGAGAACGAGAGGACTTTATCATTCTCTCCCCGGAGAGAGGCGTTCGAAGCCCCCCTCGTCTTGCTGTCCTCCTCCGCTTTCAACTCCCTCTCTCCACCCTTTCGTTAGCAGACTTTCAAAGCTCACGTCTGCCCCTTAGCTACTTCCTGTCCGCAGTCTGGCTTATCTTTTACCGCTCCTCCTCCTCCGCCCAAAGGAGTTTTTCATGCGTGTGAAGGAAGCAAAGCTCGCGGCTGCTTCGAATGCGACGATTGTCATCTCACGGATTTCGGGGGATTTTCGGCGCAACCAATAAAGATACCAAAGAGAAAAAGTTTCCCTTACCTTTGGATGTGTTCTCCTGGGAAACGCCACCTTCGGGTCGATCTGAAACGAAAATAAGAAAGAAAATATTAACTCGTGATAACTCTAGAATATACTTATAGGAACGAACGATTTAACGGTTGAAGACTCGTTTACTTGTATTATCATCTTCCAATATATTCTAACATAATTCTCGCATAATCTAGCGCGAAATAGAAAGAGATTTGAGATAAATACTTATCGACTACTGGCAAAACGTTTCGAGGAACCTCTTCAGGAATTGAAATCGAGGAACAAGAGAACACGTAGTAGCATTGCAACTAGGGAAACAAAGAAATGGATATCTTTATCAGGAACCTTTGGTTTTTCCCATTCTCTCAAACTCCCATTACGATTAATTACCGGGTAAAGAAAAAGTAGACGGTTGAATACTCTGAGCGGAGGGGATAAGGAAGAAGTGGAGGAACCGAACTCTCGACTTTCTCACCCCTGTCCTCCGCTCGGTTTCCTACGTTTGTCCTTGGGGAGGTGCGACCGGCTCGAATGTAACCGCACGTGTTACGCTCTACGTGGCTAAAAAGCAAAAAAAAAAAAAAAAAACTCACCCCCCGTTAGGTGGAGGGACGGCGAAGCCATGGAATTCCCGGTGCAACCGCGACGTAAATTCTTGCCGCGAAATCGAGCCGCTCGAACGTTTCGTTTCGGCTTCCTTCCTCGTGACCTTACCTCTTACGTGCGTGAACTTACACGCGAGAACGTGACCGCAAAGGCGTCGTTCGTTTCGAGAAGTTCGAGCTTCGACGAATTTGAGGCGGATACGAGAATAGGGGATGCGACTTGCTCCCGCGTATCGCGAATAAAATGATAGTCGAAGGGATCGAATAAGAATTCTTACATTGGCAGCAGAATTTCTAGGATTCAGGAAATGCTTGAGTTATCGTTCGAATCCGTGGAAATGATAGGGATCGTGGACATTCGGATGAATTTGTTAAATAATCTTGATCTGATTTTTATACGGATCTATTGACAGGTCTATTAATCTGTTAATAGATTCATCGAATGGCTTTGGATTTGGTTTCAAGAATGAAAGGTTCTCTTGAAATTTATTATTGACAAAGTTATTCAAATGGCTTCGGTTATTTAATATAAAAAATAGTTGTATTAAATTCTTGGGGAGAAACTTGGCAAACTCGGGACGTTTGCGTTAATTTATAAAACGTGAACGTTTGTAAAAATTGAGAAGCGAGAATTTTTTGAACGTAGATACACTTTGCTCGAGATACACCGCGAATAGTAGTTCTAGATGTACGTTTAATATTTAATTTCCGATCGCGAGGAATCGCTGAATCGGCGATTTTTTATCAGGTATTCGAGTTCCCCGTTGCATTGCCAAAACTGGGTCACTTTTTTCTTTTTGTTTTTATCGTCCAATTCGGGAGGGAGGGGAGGAAGTTGGGAGGAGATTTTTTTTATCGCCTGAGATATCCCAGGTCACTTCTATCGTCGAAAACACTTCCTCTATTTATTCAGCTTTCAAGGATTTCCACCGCGAAGAGATTCAATCTCCTTTTATCCTTTAAAAAACTTGCCAAACGTTCCTTCCTCCAAATGTATCGTATATTTTCGTTTCCCTTATTCGAGACAACTTAATCTATTACGCTTAAAAAAGAAATATTAACAGAGTGACAGGTTCTTCGTTCCGGAGGAGCGCGGATCCGTGAGATGATTTATGATAATCTCACTTCCGCGGAGGATCGTTTGGGTTTCAATTTTTCACAGCCATTTATCGGAATCAATTACCGGGAAATCCACCTACTTCCTACGTTTTACTCGTGCAATCTATTCAATTCGTCTCGACTACCAAGGTATCGAATAATCAGCGGTTTTCATAAAAATCTTATGGAACTCCTTTCGACGTTATTCGATGCAACGGTAAAATTAAGATGAATGTCTTTTGCGAGTAATCCAGACCAGTCGAAAGACACTTCATATTTCACATCCTCTCTTGGTAAATACGAGAAATTTATCAAAGTGTCCATATACTTTCAATGAAATTCGGAACAATATTTTTCTATTATTAAGCAATATAATATTGAAGAAGTTGATAATTGTGAAATAAACGGTAAATTTAACGTTTCTAAATATTGTGTTCAATGATTGAATTATTATTATTATTCAAATATAATAATAATTCAATCATTATAATTAATAGTAATTTTTTTTTTATAACAAGATCAAAACAATGCACTGTAGAGGAAGCAAAATAAGTGATATTAATCACTCTTAACTCCGTAAAGAAAGTTAAAAAATATTACATCTGTATCTTGTGTACTCAAATACACTTCTTCCATGTATTTAAATGATCTTCGCGAGGCTACAATTTTTGCCCGCCAACTCTCCAAAGTCAATCACTTTGTAATCAAAACACGCATCTCGCGCTCAGACAATTTTCCCCCGGGGGAATTAATTTTAAACAACGATCTCGCGCCAACGTTCTCGAACTTTAGCTTAT
>NW_006263513.1:812957-817161 GCF_000469605.1 Apis dorsata | reverse complement strand
GCGGGTGGAAGCCACGAACGTGGTAATGACAAGCAAGAAAACCCGCCTCTATCCACCCGCCACCGCACCAACGACGTCGTTTCTCACTCCTGTGTTTTCTCCCTTTCCTGCTCTCCGAACCACCACCACCATCACCCCGTTTGCATAATCCCCCACGGCAAAGTTCACACCGGTCGCTCGCACGCCCCCCCTCTGAACGCCCTGAAGCGAACGACGTCAACCGACGACGTTGCCAGTTACAAGGATGGAGAGGAAAGTCCTTACGATTCTTTCCTCTTCTGACCTCGCGATCGAGGAGGAGGAGGAAGAGGAAGGCGAGAGTTTCCAGCGACAAGAACTTTCATTCTGGATCCAAAGGATCCAGAATTTGAATTTGCGAACAGTCATCTTTGTTCACGGACTACGAGGCTAAATTAATCGTAGTATAATTTCGTTGGTAATTTTACAGAGTCGAAGAAGAAGAAGTTTCTTTTTTCCTAAAAAAAAAAAAAAAAATTACAAAGTTGATTTTTATAATTGGATTTTTAAAAAAATTTTGTCGTGTGTGTATTCCTTATAATTTCTTCTCTTCCTCTCTTTTTTGATATTAAAAGAACAATTGTTACAACACGTTGTCAATCGTGGATCGAAAGATAGACACCGAACCAATAGAAATTTGTCATCGTTCAATAAATTCCGTTCATCGAGTCGACCGACCATCGAGATTGTCCTCGGCGACGATACCTCTACCTCGCACCGTGGAACGGGAAAACAAAGCCGGGAAACGCTCGCGCAAAATGGAATCGTTGGAGGAAAAGACATAGGGATGGGTAGAGATAGGAGGGGAGGAGGAGGAGGAATGGAGAGGCTCGGGGCCATTCTCGCGAGCATAACCCGGTTACCCGATATCGGTCGAAACGATCGAGCCGCCAACCATCGACAACAAACCAGAAGTAAGAAGAAGACGTCGAACGACAACGACAACGATAGAAATTCAATCTGGTTGGCACGCCTGGAAATTGGGAGAGAGCTACCTATTCTCCAACGATCCGGCTCATTCTAGGATACTTCTCCCCTTCTCGCAGTGCGAAAGCCTCCTCCTCCTCCTCCTCCTATCGGCCCTTGGAAAAGTAATCTTGGAAAGAGAGAGAGAGAGAGAGAGAGAGAATATCCTTTCTCCCTCTCGAGGAGAGACGCCTTGGAGAGAAAGAGAGAGAGAGAGAGAGAGAGCTGCATCCAACAGGATAATACGAACGAGAAATTTCACACGCGAATTCGCGGTAATTCCAGCGGAATTCAAACGCCACAGCCGGGCTGCGCTTGTTAAATTGTTGCTACGTAAGTTCCTAGGGGGGATGGAGGGATGGGATACGGAGCGGAGGCACGCGAGCGAGAGTGTTATTAAAGTTTAAATTATGAACGCAACGGGCGGAACGATTAAAAACGCGCGTGCGACGTGGCCCGCGGCCGTGGAAGGGGATCCCCGAGAGTGGTAATCAAGAATTATGGTCCCCGTTGATGTTATGCCCCGTTATCAAACTAGATTTCTATGAACGGTGTATCGTAAAGGGGCGTGAATAGCAAATGAATCTGGCAACTTTGACGATAAATATTCCGTGTCCGCGCGCGCTTTATAGCTGATCAGAATGCAAATGGATTTTGGGAGCTAGAATGCCGCCGTTATTTAGGGAGGTTACCGAAACGAATTTCCACGCGGTGTACGCGCTTCCTAATTATTCCGCATTTATTTCGAATTTGTCTTTTTCGCGAGAATTCGCATAGAGGATTATAAATTCGAAAAACGTCCCGAAAGCGTGAATTTATCGAGAAGCGAGTATAGGAGGAAGTGGGAAAAGAATCGATTAATCGAGTCTGCAATTGAACCATCTCTGAAATCTTTAAAGTTTATTTTAAAAATCTTGTAAATTCTAAGCGTAACATCTGATTTATATAAAATCCTTGTTTCGTCTTTCTTTCGATTGATGTTAAGTTTCTCAGAAGAAACTACGTATTTTTTCCCCTCCTCGAGAGCGATTGTGATCGAAAGAAAGAGGGAAAAACATTATGACCCGGTATAATTTATAAAGCTCAACGCGTAACCCTATATATTCGTTGAATGAAATTCGAAGGACGAGGCTGCACGATGGAATTTGTTTCTCGGGGTCGGGATCCCGTGTCGAGACTCTTTCAACACTCCACATTCGAAAGGGGGAGGTTGAAACAGATGGATAGAGAGAACGGTCTGAGTGTCATTCAAGATTTAACTCCAGTCTCACTGAGATCGAAGTAAATATCTGCGAGCTACAAGTGGGAGATTTTCCCACACTCGAGCAATTCTCTAACCCTTCACGGTAGCAGCGTTCCACTCCCTTCGCGTTTTTCACCCCACCCACCACTCTCTCTCTCTCTCTCTCTTACTTCCATCACTCTCTGTAATTCTGTCTGTCCCAACCGCGCTCCTGGTTTGCCAGTTCCCGAAAGTATCGAGTAGCTTCGACGTGTACGAATGGTTTTTACTACTACTACGGAAAAAAAAGAAAAAAAAAAAAATTCTCGATTGATACGTCCATATCCATCGTTCAAATTTTTACATTTTTTTCGCCCATCGAGATTCTCGTACATTTAATTACTATCGAAAATTTTACCATCCTTTTTTTTTTTCTTTGCTGTAAATTTAAATTAATAATATATCCTTTTCCAAAATCATTTTACTTTCCGTTTGCGATTTGACGATCCATCGTACACGACGCGTTTTATCATCGAGTTTTATCATCTTTCCCTCATATCGTTAATAATCCCCCGTTGAAAAAACTTTCTCGGTTTATGTTTATTTTTTATTCAAAGTGCACGGGAAATACGCGAGATGGTTACGCGGTTGCTCCTTTCCCCTCCTCTCAAAGTAGCACAGATGGGCCGAATATAAAACGAAACGGTGGCACGCAGTCAAAGATTCCTCACGTACAACTTAATCCGTTTGTTCACCGTCGTTCACCTCCTCCTGTTTTCCCCCGGTTTATGTCAATGACGAGCGTTTCTCGGTCGCTGCAAACTCACTCGAGCCCGTCTCGGCACGCACGGTGAATTTTAATCGGGCAACACGGCAAAGACCTTTCCCCTTTATTGGGGAGAATGCCAAAGTAATGAGAGTTCCACACAGCGGCACGGCATATCCATAAAGAAATGTAGGCTACGCGGCCGTGGAACGTTACGATTTTTATGCCCCCGTGCTCATACAGGTAGCCGTGTATCAGCACACGTGAGAAGCACGAGCAGCACGGCACGAGACGAGTGCCAGTTTAATTCACCCTGGAATAACATTGGTGGATTGTCGAATAAATCATGCTGTAATTTCGTTTTACTTATTTCCACGGGTGTATAATTTTTGGCGAAATGCATTATTCAACGGGTTTTCGGAAAAGATTACCGGAGAGAAAAGGAAAAGATAATAGAAAAGTATATTTTTTTTAGAGAGATTAATAGTGGTGATCGTTTCTTTTCTCTCTTCCTTTTTTTTTTCTTTTAAGTTAAGAATTTAAAAAATAGAATCGTCGTCGTTGCGATTTTTTTAAAGAAATTTCATTAAAAAGAAAAATCTTAATATACTTTCAAATGTTTTTGAAAGTTTTAAATTTCATTTGATATTTTTTCAAAGAATTTTTCCAAGAAAATTAACATTAAGGTCTCTTTTCTTTTTTTAATTAATTAAAAAAAAAGAAGACACGTTCGATTCGATAATTGTAATAAAATTAAATACAAATACTATTATATATCCTTGTCCTGTACAAATCACGTCACTCGTTCCTGAAAATTTCCACCTATTTACCATCCATCCATTTCTATTCCCCCAGTCACACACTCGTTAGCTATTTAAACACAGGTCGTTTATAATTTACTTCTATCTCGTCCAGACCGCTTCGAACAACAAGCTCGATCCATTACACGTAGAACCGTGTAGAATTAGACAAAAAGGAGAATCAGAATTACAAGGAACGACAACTCTATATATATATATATATATATATATATATACATAAGAGGGAAAATGTAAAACGAAGAAGAATGATCAAGAGGAGCAACGACGAGAAAGATAGAAACGGAGACAGATAGTCGATACGGTCTTGTTTAATCGGCACAAAGTTGGAAATTGCGAGAGAGCGACAGGGAATTATTATTAAATTTCCCGGCAGCTACATTCTCGCGATTCCTCGCGTTTCCACGCTTCTTC
>NW_006263513.1:811294-812723 GCF_000469605.1 Apis dorsata | reverse complement strand
ACGCCACGGTTCAAACGCTCGGTTAATTCGCGGCGTAAATTAAAGGCAAATACACCGTGGCGATTTTTCCCACTGATCATTCCCCCTTCTATGTCTCCATCTACCCGCTCTCACCCCTCTTCCCGGCCAACGGTCGAAACTCCTCTCCTCGCCTCTTTGACCGTGCTCGTCTTTGTCTTTGCTTATTTTTTTAAAACGTCGCCTCTCCTCGCCCTCCGCCTTTTCCAACCCTCTTCTCCACTCTCTCTCATTCCTTCCTTTCCCTTTCTACCCTTTGCCAGCTCCAGTTTTTCATCGCCAACCTTTCACTCCCCGCTTTCCTCGCGCGTTCTCATCGTACGCGCTACACTCGCGCCACCACGATCTCGCGAATCCACGAGACGGAGGATGAGATATAGGAGAGAGGAGGATGGAGGAAGGGAGGATGTTGAAAATGGAAGATTTCATACGAGGAGGAGGAAAGGGGAGGACTAAAGAAACGGAGCACGAGGGTAACGGGGAAACGAAGCGTCTAAAAGGGAATCGGACATCGAAAAGGTCTACAAAGAGGAAAAAAGCACGAAAAGGAGAGCGCTCGCTATGTGTGTGTGTGGAGGGAGGGGAGGGGGAGCTGGACAATACAGTCATCGCATCGAAAACTGGGCCAGAGACAATAAACCGGGACTCTTTGGAACAGCCTCTTTTCCTTTTCGTTGAGCTTTGCTCTTTTTTTTAACGAAAACTCAAACTACTCGTATCGTAACAGTAACGGCTGTTACAGGTAAATGCATGGACCTTGAACTTTTCGGAGGATCGGACGATACGCGTAGAAAAATATATTTGAGGGAATTTAAGGAAGAGGAGTATTGGAATTTAAGAAACAGAGAAGTGTAGAGACTGTAGAGAAAAATCGAGTAATATAATCAAGTATAAAGAGAGTATATCATATTATATAAAGCATACGTTAAAAATTATATTTCATATCACGATAATAGGACATTCATAAAAAATTTTTCGAAATAAATAAAATAAATAAAATACGGAAAGGAAATGAAAAAAATGTTGAATCAAAATACAACTCAGAAGATAGAGGAAACCGTGCCAATGAAATCCCTTTTTGTTTTATCCCGATATCTCAATCGGTTACCGAGATATAAGGATTCAAAGAAATTATGAATGACGCCACGACTGAGTGACCTGCATATTTTTCCTGGAAACGCGTACTACGCTCTTCCAGGAATCGCGTCTGTCGCTCGTCTGAACCTTGGTATAGGTCAGTGAGACAAGGTGCGAGCGAGAGATCCGAGTGTGCGACAAGAATGAGGATAGTAAACGATTAAAAATTACCCTTTTCTTTACACGACGATATCTCGGGAACCGGAAATCGTATCGAGATAAATAAAAAAGCGTTTTAAAGGGTAAGATTCCGCGATTCTAATGATCTTTAATC
>NW_006263513.1:808494-811181 GCF_000469605.1 Apis dorsata | reverse complement strand
GCGGTTTAAATTTTTTCTAATTTTAATAGGATCCAAAGGGTTTAAGATAAATTATTAAAAATTACTCTTTTCTTTGCACGACGATATCTCGGGAACCGAGAGTCGTATCGAGATGAATCAAAAAGCGTTTTAAAGGGTGAGAATCCACGCTTCTAACGATCTTTCGTTCATCAACCGGAAGTCATTATCCTCGGAGTTATAGCGGTTCAAAGTTTCGCCAATTTCAATAGAGTTTTATCGAATTTCAAGATAAATCAAGCTACAAATACGTTTCATTTCTGAAGGGATAAGCGTACGTCGGGTTGATCAATGATGCAGGAAGTTGTTAAATTGATTCGAAAAGTATGCATCACGCGTGTATTATATTTAATTTTTCCTTTTTCTGTATATTCTGTACCACTTGAAGTGGTACAAGTGGTACAAGTTTAAAATCGAAGTAGCCGTGAAATCCGTGGCAATCAAAGTTTCCACAGAATTCAATTCTACGAGGAATCAGTAGATGGAAGTTCAAGATTCTAAAGCGGAAACTTTACACATTCCTCTTATCGGTTTAAAATTATAACTCGAGTCAAAGTGCTATACTCGAGAACAACAAGGCTATCGGCCATTGCGTTTTGGATTTAACGCTTGAATTTCCAGCAAAGAATCGCCGAAAAACTGAAAAACGTTCCAAGTTCTCGGTATCTCGGAAGGCAGTAAAAGATTTGACGAGTTTCTCCCTCTCGGTGATATTGTTCCCGTGGAAAGTGGCGTGGAACGAGCGATTGAAGTGTTTGCGAACATACCAAGATTCTTCCGGTTGTTTGTAATGATTATAACAGCTCGCCCCGCTCGAAAATACGAGGATCTCGTCCCTGGCTGGGGTGAAAAGTATGGCCAAGTTCGATGTTCTTGCCATAAAGTTTCCTCGGCTATCCTCGAAACTGGACATAATGGCCGTCCCAACTGTCATTCCTCGGTAGTTCGGGATGTCACCGGGATATAGAGAAACTAATGTAATGTAAGTTATTTGCTCGAGTAGATTACGATCAGATGAGGCAAAAAAGGATGAGAAAGTTTCATCCCTGCCGGACCTGTTTCCGACAAAGAAATCTACGAAAAGATTGAAAAATAACATTTCTTGTCTTGCGGGAAAATTGTCTCCTATTTTCCACCTATTTTATTTTTAATTGCGTGATTAGATTTGAGAACGGACGAAGAGGACGGAAATCGTTCGTGTCGAGAATGAAATATGTGCAATTTATCGAGACACGAGTTTGAATTGAATAATATTGTTTCATGCTCGAAGTAAATACGAAGAGTTATAGGAATATCATCGAGAATTTTCATCCTTGTATCGAGGATCACACGAGTTATCATCATCCATGATGAAAAAGAAAATTTAAATCCATTTTTAAAATTAAATATTTGAATTTTAAATTTCCCCAAGTGTTTAAATATTTAAACATTTTTAATTGCCTGACCTCTGACCAGTTATTTAATCCTCCACATCTGTAACGATAACTTTACGTTGATACAGGTTGAAATTAATATCGCGTAAATATTCATAGAAATATGTAAACGTTAAATAAACCTCGATCTCCATTTAAGAAGCAAATAATGAAACGGAATTATCATCAACCCTCGACATTTAAATACTCGACACTTTACACTGCGGAGTTTCGTGTCTCAATCACTCGGAAGGCAATCGACGCGGAAACAACGGTAAGATTCCAGCTACAGCTTGGAATCACAGGCTAGAATCCGGTTGAACAGCGCTCTAATAACCCCCTCCCCATCGATCAAAAGGAACGATATCTCGAACCGCGTTGGAAAAACCGCGTAAAAATGCCGCGTGTGCCACGTGAGAACTATATTACCAGGCGCGAGTTTCATTTCGTCCGTCAAGATACAATTTGTTACATTCGCGGACCACGAACGGGCATCGTAAATTATCGTAACTCGCGGAGAACGCGAATATTTATTATATCTCCGGGCAGATAGGCTCGGTCAGTTATTATGCGAACTGACCGATTGCCTTTAATATTCGCGCCAGCTGCGCTGTTGGGCGCCGTTCGTTTTCCACACCATTGGCCTGTTCCTCATCAGAGGGAGATGTATAGACGATAAAAATGGAGTCTGACCGTTTCGATCCGAGCATTATTATTTTTCCAACGATCCTGTAACGTGTGCGCGTATTCACGTATTCACTCCCTCCCCTCCCTTTTCAATCAAAGAATATCGTTAATCGATTTATTTTTTTACGATGTGTACAAAAAATATCGCGATAGGATGAAACAATATAATTAGATTTTGACAGCAATAGATGGCTGTCAAAGTTCTGAAATTGAGTTTCATTTTTCATTTAATTTTGAATCTGTTTTATATTAAATATAAGTTTATTATGTTTATAGATACCATTATTCGTTACTCGAAAAAATTCCCAAATACTTCACCAACGTAACCAACCGTGGCGTAAATTTGCGAACGAATTTTTCGTTCTCCTTCGACTGTCGTTAGGCTTCGCGGCTGACAAGAGGTTCCCAGTAATTTCTCCCGATTGAAAGGCTCACCGGTAACGAGAAAAAAAAAAGAGGGGGAGGAAAAGCGTCACGTAATCCGGTTTTATCATTTAGCAGCGCGGGCTACAATTTCGTTGGAACTCGGAGGTTCGGCCGCGTTGCGGGATAAAGTGCGCCGGATATGCG
>NW_006263513.1:805505-808111 GCF_000469605.1 Apis dorsata | reverse complement strand
TTTTTTCTATTTTCTCTCTTTTTTTTTTTTTTTTTATTTTTCAGTTGGGGTAGGTTCGTCGCGCGGAGGATAGAAAAATGGGAATGATAAAATTTAGCCCGTCGCGCGTTCGCTGCCTTCAAGAACCAACTTTTTTTTTCTTTTTCTTTTTTTTTTTTCTCTCTCTCTCTCTCTGTTCCATCTCCCTGAAATTTTAGCAAAATCTACGACTAAATTCGATTTTTTAAAAACTCACGCGCCCTTGATTCGTAATTGTTTTCCTTTTTTTTTTTTTTTTTCAATTTGACGATTTTTTCTCTCGCGTAAAATTAACCTGCAAATAAATAATTCTAAATGTTAATTCTATCGCGCCTGGAGAGATGCCCGTGACCTAATTCTTCTCAGAAATATTTCCACTACATGCTCCGGCCATACATGTTGACAGTGCGGGCAATTTCGAGCGGGATATAATTTATGAAATTGGCAGGAAAGATTAATCGGGAATTAACCGCGATTACCGGTTCATCTGGCTATTTATATTCATGGTTTTCAAACGTCCGCCTTTGTCAAAGCGGATTAAAGTATAATTAGGTTATTCCCATTAAAACGAAACATTGTACGTTTACTTGTGCAACGGTCTCTGGCAATGTTAACCGAATTATACGAAACGATCGTTTCATTCTCTCTGAAAACAATCGACCGGGAACGATATTAAAAAAGAGCATATAGAAAACTGTGCCACAAAAAAAAAAAACAAAGGGAGGGAAGGGAAGGAGAAGGAAGGGGAACGAAACAATTTTTTTCGAAAAAAAAAAAAAAAAAAAATAGACAACAAAGTATCTATGCGCACAGATTTAAAGCGAAACGCGATACAACGATGACACGATTTATTCCAGTTTCACACACAGCCCGTTATATATCTCATCCTCCTCCCCCTCCCTCTCTCCCTATTTCGATTTTTTCGCTCGCAGCCGGCGTACAGGTGGCAAGGGAATTTTTAATAACAACGCTTGTCAGAAATCTTCTCGACAACGTCACCGGCATTCGGCGCCAGCCAATATCGCGCAAACGTTTTAGCAGCCGGCATCTGCCGACACGATGAACTCTCTTTTTACGAAGGAGAAAGGAAGGAGCGGCCGAGGACAGGTCGGAGAAACGAGACGGGCGTATATAACGACGACTTGACTGTATCCGGTCAAGAGGTGAAGAATTAAAGGACGACGAGAAAAAAAAAAAAAGAAGAGAGAAGAAGAAGAAAAAATAAAGGATTGGATATAATCCGACTTTATTAAGAAATAAAAGCAGTCGAGGCAGCTAATCGCCTCCTTTCGATTCGTTTAACGTATTTGCCCTCCCCTCCCCCCTCTCCTTCCCCACATCCCCTTTTGTCATGTAAATGCGCAGCAAGCTCGTGGCAAGATAAACGAAGGAAGGGAAGAACTCGTGGTTTATTAGTTCAATGATATTTCAACGGAGATTAAGCTTGGATGGATATTACGAGAGAGGAGGGGGAGGGGAGAGGAATGCTTTGCGCGCCACGGTAGATTTTAATTAACCATTTTTAGAATAAGCAGATATTAAAACGCGAGGATTTAACGGAGGCGTTCCATCGTTTCTTATTTCGAGGATGTTGCGAGGATGTAATCCTCTTGGAAGCGGCGTTGATTGTCTGGTTTGGAATATCATTGCTCCTCTTTGAAGCATTTTTATCTTTGGATCTGGATGGATGACATTTCGAGTCTTGCGTGGGATTATTAAGGATGATTATAGAGACGATTTAGTGGGATGAAATGAACGTGAAAATGACAGGATAAGGTGTTAAATTTTAAATTTAACACTCGTGTTTTCCATCTTTTATTGGAGGTATAACATTAAAACTGCTATTTTTCTTTCTGTTCTTCTTTTTTAATATATAAAAATTACAGGTTTTTTCTTGACAAATTTCACGCACATTTGTCACTTTATAAAAAAAATATTTTAATTAGCATACGACAAAAAGATAGGAAAATTTTCAGTGTGTGATATTCATAAAATAAATTGCAAAACTTGTTATAATAAAAATTATTAATACAACAAATATATTAATATAGCAACAATTTTATTAGAATAAATGATAAATTCAATAAATTTTTCCACGAATTATTTTAACATTTTTTCGTAACACGAGAAGTACTTTGTATTTCTACCCCTTGCCTTGTTATCTAAAAGAAACGTGTGCGCATAATATAAAATAGATTCAGATTAGGCACGAATCTGCGATTTCATTGATTTACCGCGCGAAATAAAGAAATTCGTATTCTTGACATCGGATGAGAAATGCGAGTCAATTTAATAAATTTCAATCGTTGTGTGCGCGATGTACGTTCCCTTTTTCAACAATTTCTCTCCGACAATATTTATAAATACGACAAAAACCGGTAAACACTCTGTCTGGAGCGAACTGTATGGATGTACATTATCTCGGTTGAAGGTTGTAAAACGAATAATCAGCAGTGAATTATTACAGCGTTATATTAAATTACCTATCTCTTCGCCGTGAAATATCCAACATGTGTAAAATTCCAACGGTATTTTAGTATTTTAAACGGGGTGTCAAATATTTTTACTAATTGAATACGATTCATGGA
>NW_006263513.1:805070-805374 GCF_000469605.1 Apis dorsata | reverse complement strand
TTTTCTTTTTTTTTTTTTTTTAATGTCAGTTCTCTCGTCGCAGCCGATGAAAGATAGAAATTTGCGCGAAATAATTATGCGTATTTCGCTTGATATTTGGACGATTTAATAATTTTATCTACTACTTGAATGTAGTTCGAATGTGAATTCGCGTGATAATACACGATAATTGTATCCTGTACACAGGATACCGTTTTCATTATGTCGTTCCATGTTTGATAAGGATGGAGGGGAAAAAAAATTTGGGATGGAGCGCGATATAATCATGTTATACGCGGACGCACGACCACCATTCATCTCTTTG
>NW_006263513.1:801793-804891 GCF_000469605.1 Apis dorsata | reverse complement strand
TTTTTTTTTTTTTTTTTTTTTTTTTTTTTTTTTGTGATTATTCCTCTTGTGGCAACGTAGGAAGGCAACCGATGAATTTACAAACTGGACGAATTAAATTGAAACAAGTGCGACAGGAGAAACAACACAGATTTATTTTGCACGTGCAATGAAAAGGATGAAGAACGAGGGAAATAATGGGCCGTGGCTGGTCGACAAATTATCGAAGCTTGGCTTCGAGGGTGTTATAACTCAAACGCATTCGTAAAAAAATGGAAGAATTTTTCAAACAGAAATCTGAGGAACGTGAATGGAAAGTATAGGATCGATAAACGATCAACGCTATTCGAGTTATTGCTCTTTTAAATCGAATTAAATCTGTGAGTAATCTTTCGCGTATAAATAAATACTTTTCGCGAAAAATGATGACTATAATGTATGAAAAAAGGGATGAAATACGATGGAAACCATGTAATGAAATAAATTACAATTTGGAAGAAAACTTTCGAGGTCAGATAATATGAGACAAGGAGTAATTATTACAATTAAAAAAATTGAATTTTTATACAGAAAGTGGAATAAAAATTAAAGCGTAATAGAAACAGATTATTGGATAACAAAATTTCGGAGACTTTGGAGAGATAAAAATTACATTTTTACAAAAATATGTTGTAAAATTAAGAACAATTTTGTAGAATAAAGAAGATCCGCGCAATAAATTAAATTACCATTAAAAAAAATGATTAAATTTTCGAGGAAAGGAGGATGATAATGATTACATTTTCAAAATTGAATTTCGCGGAATTTCAACAACAAAGTAAAAGGTATATATTATATAAGGACAATAGGAGTGACAAGATAATAAAATATTATACGTAATAAAATAAATTACAATTTGAAAGAATTATGCTCCCGACGATAATAATTTTGAAACGTTCGTCGTTCGCCACAGCAAATTGCCAATTTCCCCTTCCGCGTAATCTATTCCTCGATCGCCAACGTCAAAATAAATCACAAGCGGCCTGAAAAATTCAACGGTGCCCGGATCGAAAATCCCCCGAAACAACCCCTTTTAAATTTAAATTTAAAAGCCGAAATCACTTGAATTTTCACCAGCAGACACACAATTCGAAATGCGTATTCGTTCCACATTTTATCTCGCTTCCTTGCCCGGTATCCCTCTCGTAGGATCGCGAAGAACTCGAATCTCGATCGAGTTCCGAAACGTTAGCCGCGTTGACGCGCCGATTTTCCATTCGACGGGGCGGAAGGTAAGCAAACATCTCGCGAGGCCATATTCGATCGGCGTCGCGACGTTTCGATGATTAACCCTCCCCCTTCATCGAGATATATGTATTTTCGCGACGAGAGAATGTGAGATCGACGATCGATAGTGGCTGAAGAAATCGTGGCTGCCAGGCTACACGTTTCTGGATTAAAGTTTGATTAAAAATCATCGTTTCGAGTAACGATCGATCCCCTCTCTGACTCCCTTCTGGAGACGAATAAAGCGATCGTTCTTTAAAGAGGGAGGGCAATGAAAAGCCCTCGATTTCGAAGCAGTGGCATTTATAAAGTTGGCTTCCGTTTACGGGATTTCGAAATCTCGAATTCCCAAGATTCTTTCCTCGCAGCTTTTTATGCCGGCCCTCCAGCCGAGTTAATGAAACTTCTAATATTCCTCCTCCCTGATCCTTTGTTCGCCTCTCCTCGCTCGTCTCGTTCTTTATTTTGATTCGAGTTTCGATCCGATGGTGTGCTGCTATCCTAAGAAGAAGCTATCTAATCGAGGAGATCGTAAGAAAATATCGATAAATAATTGATAGACAATATTAGAAGTTGCGATATGGATGAAACTTTACGTAAAGTTCGTTCGATCTATTTGAGAGTTTTGAATTTCAGGAAGGAATTTTAGAAAGGAAAACGTGGATTTTTTTTATAAGAGAAATTGTATTTTTTATTTAAAAACGATTTAAGGGAAAAGAGGTAAAAAAATTGAGATTACGTAAATTTCACTCTTAAATTAACTTTCCTCCTTTTTTTTCGTTGACTAAAAGTAGTATTTCGTATCGATAGTTCGTTGAAATAACTTCGATATTGTCTACCGAGGTAATAATTTAGAACCAGGCGAACAATTTTCTTATAGCCTTTCTTCGATCTTATTCTTGTAACGATATTACGAAATTCAAGGGCTTCTGAAATTTATCAGATCGATCGTAAATCAAGTTAGATGTTCCTTAATTTCCTAAAAAGTACGTGATCCCACCAATTTACTCGATAAGAATTGTAACCCATTAGAATACACGTATATTTATTTAAAAAGTTTCAAATATAGTGCAGAAAACTGAAACGTTTAACCTTTCGTTTAATATCCTAAATCTCTTATAACCTCCCCTATTAACGTTATTCACTTTAATAATTTAGTTATCCGCTAACGTTTAAAAATATCATAAAAGTAAAAAGCAATCCCGTGTTCTATTTAAAACAACTTCCTGCCTTTACTCTATACTCGGAACAAACTTTCATAGGTGGCACGCATAAACCAAGAATAGGAAAAAAGACTTATATTTCAGGAAATGAATTTCGTCAAATCGTTCGTTCGATGCGTAACTTTCCAATTTGACATAAAAAATTCTCCAATAATTCTTCGCAAAAATCTTCGACTTTGATTCGATATGATTCAGAATGAAAAATGGAGAAACAAAAAAAAAAAAAGAAATATACTAAATCCAATTTACTTCCTCCTCCACTCCTCTTCCCCTTCACTCCCTCCCCCACTCCTTCGCTCCTTCGCTCCTTGCGAAAAACGTTTTATTGCGAAATCCGTTACGATCGAACGGAAGGCTCTCGACGTGTTCGAGGATGGTTCATAAATATGCATAGGCCGTGGCCGCGAGAAAAAGCCGCGAAAAAAAAGGAAGCCGCCGTTGACGAGAGGGACGGACACAGCATCGAATTGATTTCCCTCGGCGTGTGAATAACTTAAGCAACAGTTATTCCTTGCGGTCCATCCGGCGAATCTCCGTAGGCAAACAATGGTGTCCCGGTATCGATTTTCCTAACGTTAGAATCCCACAGATAACTTGTCAAGGGGTAAGCCAGTACTATTCCGGAAACGA
>NW_006263513.1:801191-801645 GCF_000469605.1 Apis dorsata | reverse complement strand
AGCATTCGTGGAACTCTACGAGGGGGGGGGATGGGGGTTGCCAGCAACGTAACACAGGGGCAACAATAGAGATGGAGGGGAGAGAGAGAGAGAGAGAAAGAGAGAGAGATGGTTTCTCCGCTCGAGGACCGGACGCACACAACTCGACACAACTCGACACGATGACAAGGAAGACGAGAGTACGAAGGATGAACGAAGCGGAGGAACGATGAGGAGGGACGAACAGTGACAAAACAATTAAGCAACTCATAACTGCCTTGCACAAGCGCACCCTGGACACCCTGCTCCCTATCTCTCTCACTCTTCCCCTCCTCTCTCTTTCTCTCTCTTTCTCTCTCTCTCTGTCTGTGTAGTTGCGTCAAAGTGTCACGGACAACGAGGAGTCCAGCAGACCGAACTGAAATTGCTGGTTGCGGGAGAGAGTGTGTCGGGCATAATATCTCTTCAACAACTC
>NW_006263513.1:800316-801165 GCF_000469605.1 Apis dorsata | reverse complement strand
CGGGGCCCTTCCCTTCCCCTCCTCCCTTCTCTCCTCGCGGGAGAAGAAGCGGCCATACGTCGGGATCGTCAACTTGTCGAATAGTTCGCGGTGAATCGGTGGCGGGGTATATTCATTAAGATCAATTAGCGGTGAAGCGTGGTGGATGAATTTCGTTTGTCACGCGAATTCGATCGCATTTCGGAATGGAATCGTAAAACGTTTTCAACGTTGGAAGGATTCACGTCGTGAAGCGTCGTTTTATTCTTGGATGATGCGATCCAATTTCGACAAATTGTGCGAATTGAATCGAAAGATTCAACGAACGAAGGTGTATCACAAAGGAATACATTTTTGCACCAAAATGTGCAGAATCGTTTAGAGATATTAAACTGTTGGTGCGAGTGGAGAGAAATTTCGAAAGAAAAGAGGGGAAGAGAGAAAGAAAGAAAAAAAGGAAGAGAATCATCCAAGCCTCGAAGCGCGGCAAGAAAGAGCGTTGGCAGCGGTAAAACGAAGGAAGAAACAAGACTCAATTTGCCTTCACTTTGTTCGCGCCTCGTAGGATGCTCGAAGGAGCCGTTCTGTGCGAGCGGAACGAAGGAATTTGACAAAGTTAAATCGAAGTGAAAGCGGGTTGTCCCGTGCTTATAGGAAAAATAAGGACAGCTAGGAGCGAGGGGGAGGGGAGGGAAGAGGGAGAAATTACCGCAAGCGTTTTCGTTCCCTCTTTTTCCCTCGCCTCCCCCTCACCCCTCCTCTTCCTTCCTCCTTTTCTCGCTCCTTTTCATGCATGGACCGGTGCTCGGCTGGCACGTCAATGCTTTCAGGCGATAAAGTGCTTTTCTTTACGAAACCACCATCCGTCGC
>NW_006263513.1:790396-800302 GCF_000469605.1 Apis dorsata | reverse complement strand
AGCGCGGCCAATCAGGCGACAATGGCTCGTAAATTCGAGCCAATCAGGAGGGAAGCCGAGACGTGACCGCGGCAACGGTGTGATATTGCTTATGAATTATTTAAGCGGCCAGAATAACAATGTCCTTTCCCCGTTCCACACCTCCACAGACATCTCTTTCTTCTCTTTCTCTTTCCCTCCCCTCCTGTCCTGCCCCAATTCGATTATCTTCGAGTTGACGAAACGGAACGTCGAGGAAATGGTTCGAATGTTTCCAACTTCGTTCGCCAAGTTCACGGTCACTTTTAATTTTTAAATAATCGAACGCGGCGATAAATGATAAGGATATATTATTAATTTATGAAAATCAACGCATGGATTCTCGCCCTCTCGTAAACTCGTCTTATCGGCTTAAGTGTTCCCAATAACACTAGGCTAGGGACAAGAAAACGAACTATGCAATTACCTGGAAGGCTTCGACTTCGATAATCGACAACACCCTTCCCAGTTCCCAGCGTAGCGCCGGACCACCACCACCATCGGCCGATTCCGAAGTCCCTAACTCCACTTACTCCGTGGGAAAGTGTACACACTGTTCGATTCTTGCTTCGATCATTGCGCTTCGTCCATAATGGAACAATGTTTAAGAGTATACGACGCGAAATTGATTCCTGTAACGTTTCTCAACCGCGTTCTACCGCGTTTAATAATTTTTTCAATTTCGATCCAAGTTGCGACGACACGGGTTATACGTTTATAATCACATATCATACGTGAAAAAATGGTAGAAAGTATACGATAAATTTTAAAAAAGCTTGTCAAAAGTTGTCAAAAACATTCTTAGAACATCTTCCATTTCTAATATTCAATATTAATCAGTGAATTTTAACAGTCCAATTTTGCCCAAAAATTTGTAATATATCAATGATAGAACTATTTAATTCTAACTGAAAAAATCACGAGGATGGAAAGGATTTAGCTTATCTCCGCTCGCGGAGAATCTTCCCTCGAATTAAACATTTTTTCCCCAAAACTCCTCGAAGAAAGAAATATCTCCTCCTTCAAAAATATCCATCGTCCTCCAATGAAATCTTGCTCACAGAAAGAAGAGAAAAATCCAACTTCCGTGTCCTCTTCGCTTCTTTTTCTCGAACTTTATTCTTTATCTCTCTCTTTCTCTCCTATCCTCATTAAGAGGGAGTTCGAGGGAGCAGGTACATCACCGTCCGAAACAAAGAGCCTCCCCTTTTTCATCTCCCACTCACGACGATACTTGATTTATTATGAAACGCGCGGCCATTCCTCCCCCTTCGAAAAGGAATGCCTTTCGTCGCGTGTCCGAAAAGGGCAATTCGAAGGAAGAAAGGAAGGAAGGAAGGAAAAAAGACCCCATCCCCTCCCTCCCCCACAGATTTGCCTGGAACGAGTTTTTGAACCTCGTGGACGAAAACCGTGCCTCTTTTTTTCCCCGTCTCCAATCCTCCTCTCCCTCCCCCCTCTGGTGGCACTCATGCGCAAAACGGGATAGATAAGACCTTCGCGTATTCCCAGAGCGGGGCGAGGAGGAGGCGGACGGAGGGGTGTGTAACGCGGGACAGAGATGCGCAGCAGAGGTGAGCCACGCGACAGAGCGGGACAGAAGGTTCTTGTGTGTACCGCAGCGGAGAGTGGAGTTTTACGCGTGTTTAATCTGGAAATGGATCGCTCGAGAATGTGGCTCTATGAGGCGAGTTGAAGGGACCGAGAGTTAGCGAAAGCATGAGGGACTCGGTGGCGGCGGCGTCGGTGGCTGTGGAAGAGGGGAGGTCGAGGAGGGTGGTTTTTCGAACGAAGGAAGGAGGAGGGAGGGAGGGACTGCCAGTGTGTGGCAGTCAGCGACGCGCTGTCTCCTCGCCGTTATCCTTCTTTTTTTCTTTTTTTTTCCTTCTTTTTTTTCCACTTGTATCGTAAAAACTGACCAGACCCCTGTCTCCCTTCCCTATCCACTTTTTACGCTATGCTTCCGCCGATATATACGCAGCTGAAAGGAACAATGTGATTTAATTGTTCCCTTCCATTTCATTTCCGACACAATTGCGTCCGTTATTTTTATCGAATCCTGTGTGTACCATCTCTCCCTTTGCCGGGGAGATGGAATTTATAGGGAATCGATACCGTTTGTTTTGTTACGAATTAAGCGATGTACGCTTGGCAATCGTTCGGTTGATATTTGACTTAGGATTTCTTTTTTTCTTTTTGTTAATCCTAATAACTTTTTTTTTTTTTTTTTTTACGTGATGACGGGAAATAAGGAATATTGGAATGTGTTGTTCGAAGAGCAACATTTCTCGTTTGAGAGAAAGACTCGAGGAAAGATGAGGGCGGAGGGGTAATTAGTTTTTATCCTTGAGCAATGGATGGAAGACGGTTAAAGAAGAAAAAAATGTAAATTTGGCTTTTCTTTGTAAAGTTAGCCGTATCAACGGAACGAAAGGGCAAAGAGAGAGAATCGTTTGTGAATTATTGCAAAGGAAAAAGCCAGCCACCACCGAGTGTGCTTTTAAGAGCTCGTGTGTGAAACCGAAACGTGATACCACTTTCCCTCGTGTCTACTTTGAATGGACCGCTGGCTCACGCATCTTGATTTTTTCTCACGCGACCAATTTACCCCTTTTGTTTTTCCGTTACCCTTGCTGTGCAAACGTCTTCAATCGTCGCCTGGCGAACCGTTTTACGAAGAAAAACGATACAACACGATACGATACAATCGAACAATTACTTATAAAATATTTGCATATCTATCAAAGATCTCGCTTGATTAAAAATATGATGCAACGGAACGAATTGTTCCCTTTACCATTATTTTATTTTCCTCCAAAAATTTTTCCAACGATCCTTCGATCAACCGATTTAAAACAGACACTGAAAAGAGAAAAAGGAAAAAAAAAAAAAGAATCAATTTTAAAACTTCGTATCATCACACCACCGCACTAGTAAATATAAAATATTCAAAGGGATTAAACAACACGTGCAACCAATGAACGAAATGAAACGGAAAACTTTATATTCTCACGAGAATGGATAGAGAGAACCGGCGCCATGTTCTTCAGATTTTTCATCGGTAATTCACCGGGGAAGTTATCTATTTTGGCAGCAATTTTCTCGAACCGAGTGACATAAATCGCGAGAGGAAAAGCTAATTTAGCGGATAAAATGTGGCCAGTCTCGAAATAAAGCCGTGGGTCACGTCGATATATCGCGGAGCGCACACCCGGCCGCAGCCGGCTTATATATCATACTAATTATTTATATTTCATGCACCGGTAGGGCATGGTACCTGCTGCCTACAACGTGTACGCGGTATTTTACACTCATGATACGTCGCCATATACTATGCGCAGCGTGCAAACTCTATCCGCGGTGTTCGCGGTCCAGCGACGTGCGTCATGAAAATATCGTCAAACTTGTGCCCTTACGGATCACCGACCGTATTATTCCCGTTACAAATTTTAATGCCGCTCGTCGAGCGGCTGATCGTTAATAATCGACGATGCTGCGTTATCTAGTTGATTGAAATCGATACACTTGCGAAAGTTATAAATTTCAGTTACCTTTCGCTTTTATTTCGTTGTGCGATTGATGGTTCTTTTTTTTTTTTTATAATTTATTCCACGTGTTTATTTTTCCGGTTACTTGATATAAAAATTATAAACTATCGATTGAAATTGTACATGCATATACAAATAAATTTTATCACGTTGAAATCTTACCGTTACAAATCGAAACTATACTCGTGATAAATGTGAAATCAAAATTTGTAGTATACGAGATTTTGAAATGTGAAAATTTATTTCGAGAGAATTTAATATTACAGAATTGTAATTATTATTATTTGATTATCATTTAATTTGTTAATTGTAGCGGTTATGTAAAATTCTTGTTCCAGCGGTATAAACATCGATTCATAAATGATGAGCCGTGTAATTTAATCCAACAATTCAACAACAACAATCAAGAACGATTAATCAACACTTAAATTTCAATTTAAACTCGATTAAGACTGTCCCTTAACGAGCGGGCCGCCAGAGCCGGGCAAAGGCGCGAATTCGGCCGAAAGATTAATTAATCGAGCAGCCGCGTAAAGCACAAGTGGCTGTTAAAAATTTCAAAAGGCATCGACTGGCACGAGTTCCAGATGGTTTTTCATTTTTGAAACGCGGATGCATCCGTCGACAGATAGTTCGAGAAGGAAAGGAAAAGTTTCCCCGTGAAATATTTAAGACCCTGTCTCGATCTGATTTATAACTAAGGGGGGTAACTTTGGCGGGGAGTTTCCATTCCGACTGCTCGAACTGACAGTGACAGTTTATTCCTTGACAAGGAGAGGAATTGGTCGGAAAAGTTGCTGTTGATTCCGAGCTATTAAGGAGATCGTGTTTCCTCGATGCCCGGATATCGGAGGGAATGGTATCAAGAGGTATCCAGGGTAGATTTCGCCGCTTCGTTTTTAACGTCAGATATCGTTGAGAATATTCCAGACATTGATTCATCCACGGTTCTATTCGCTCCTCTTAATTATCGAAAACAACTTTCATTCAAATGAGTTGGAACTTGAAGTTATTTCCTCTAGTTTTGTTTTATAACGATCCCGAACGAAATATAATTCTTCTCGTGTTCAATTTTGATATTTCTTTTTTTTTTTTTTAATAGTTTCTATTATGTTAAACGTAGAGTAAACGGTATCTTTAACTTTCGAGTTATTAAATTTGAATTAAGATTTTCATTAATTCAAACGAACATTTTCAATTACGAAAGATACACTATCGGTGTCTGAGATCATTATATTATTTAATTTTAAAGAATATTTTTATATATTTTACAATTTCTCTGAAAATGACTGTATTATATCCGTTATATGGTTTCCAGTAATATCAAACATTTTCAGAGGCATCTTCGCGCAATATTAACACTTCTTGCAACAGGATTTTTCGTTAAAACGATATTTGGAAAAAAAAAAAAAAACAGGAGCCGTCCCTGGACACAATTTCATACGGTTTTTACCCGGATTTTCGAATTTTCGAAGTGCACACGCGAAATCGCGAAACAAGTTGGTTAAATCGTAATCAAAAATCCAACGTTATCAGATTCGTCCGGGCACGAAATATTCATGCGCCGATATTCCGGCCGAATTTTTAGCGCATTAGGGAAAAATGATTTACACGCTCGACTAATGGAAGCGACGCCGGCTGAAATTGTAATTTCACGTCGCGTTCGTTACGCGTAGGATGCATGCACGAGGACACCGGTTGCCGGTATCGCGATGAAAAATTTCGTTCCCGCTCTCACCCCGTTCGATATATCGGTAAATAGAAGAATAAATCATCGATGGAATTCGAGCAACGGCACAGCCTTAGGGGAAAAAAATAACTCGTCGGGCTTATAAACGATCATAAAACGCGACGAATCTTGATCGAGTGGAATTTTCTATTCGACTTCAATTTCAAGAAAAATTGTTATTGTGCGTACGATCAAAAGAGAGATTCTTAATCCGCAAGATCATTCGAAGATCGAATAGTACATTTAGTTATTGAACAATCGTTTTACAACAATTTTTAAAGATTTTTTTTGAGGAGAAAAATCTTTTTTACGAGATCATAAGAAGCTGTTTATAAACAGCATAATAATTTTAAAGAAGTATTTGAACAAATATTCCTTTCTTTAAAGCTGTGTATATTCAATTTTGATCGTAGCATCCTACGAAATCATTATTCTGAAAATTGGACGAAACGTACACGAACGTACAGAGAGCAGAAACTTCAAAAAAAAAAAGGAAAAAACACACACAAAAAAAACAACGAGTTTCAAGTTGGATATATAAACGAAACTTCTCGAACAAACTGATGCTTAACAATTAGAGTAAATCATGCGGCTATCTCGTACCTTCTAACTTCGCGTATGCATGCCAATTTTTACGTAATTTTATTCCGACAACCAACGAGATACCAACCGTCCTAGTTTCGACTTGTTTTCGCTGTGATTACAACCCTCGTGTATACATATACATACACACATATATATATACATATATACACATATACAGACATACCGACCGCGAAACGCGCAGAGGGAACGAATTAAAGCCGTGGTAGCAACAGATGCTACGGGAGCCTCTGTTTCGCAGTTTAATTCGCGGCCTTGATAAGCGGAAGTTGCTCGAAAGGGCAGGGAATATATCTTCGAAACCCAGTGGCCCGGGATTAACGAGATCATTCTGAACCTAATGTATCGTTCAACGGTGAATCGTTGCGAGATTTTAGGAGTTGCTCGTTACAAAAGAGAGAGAGAGAGAGAAAGAGAGCTGTTATTACTGTTGTTATTATTGTTGTTTCTATCCGTTAAAAGATTATGGGATATGGAACAGCTGGTTGCCGTTACGTAGTTTTAATTACGATTTGCATGCTCAGAATTGGAGTTACCAATTGATATTTATCTTATCGTCCCTTGGAATTCTTGGATTCTGTGAAAATGGAAAATGTAAATGTGAATATTTATATTGTATTAAGTAAGAAGTTACGGCCAATTTGTATCGCTTGAACTGCCGACAATGAACGATACAAGTCGATTACTGAATGAATTGTTAATCATTATTTATCATCTTCTGTTACATAATATTCTTTATCTGAATTCGTCTCAGGATAATTGCATTCATCCGAGGAAAGCTATTAAAAAAAAGCAGATTCTTCGGTATTGGGATCACGGTCTTCCACTTGGATCGAACGAATCATCCATACAAAGTTATGTAATCCATCCTCGAAACGTAGCGACAATATTTCCTGGAATATTTCTTTTTCGCGGGGAACGAGAGGTACGCAGGACACGAGGAAGAGAACAAAAACTTGAGATCCACCTGCAGTAAAGGGAGTCGAGAGAAAAAGAGAGAGAAGAGAAAGAGAGGGAGAGAAAGTTTGAAATCGAGAACGGTGAAAAAAAATGCAAGTGTGAAAGCCTTTTGGATAGAAGGTGCGCATGCACGATGACGTTGATAGGTTGTGGAGGAAGGAAGGGGTCGGTAGGTGGTGCGTGGGTGCCGAGCGAGGAGGGGTGGTAAGGCAGACGGTTTGTATTTCAAATTTAAAAGCATTCGACAATGGACGCTTCTCGTATTGTTGACTCGCTCGAAGGAGAGAAAGAGAGAGGAAGAGGAAGAGAAAGAGAAAGAGAAAGAGAAAGAAGAAGAAGAAGAAAGAAACGCGCAGAAGTGAGGAGAAGCGAAGGTTCAAGGGAGAGGAGAAGAATCAGGGGTGGCTGGAGTTTTGTAAAGGACTGCAGACAATTTCCGCAAGGCTTAGTGGCTTCAGGCTCTCCAAATAAATTATTCCGTGGATGAGCGACGCTGCTTATTTTTCACCATTTTCTGAACCACCAGCTCGAATGGATGCTCGAAGCGTACGTGAAGGGTTTAAGGAGTATAGGGGGAGGGAAGGAAAAACGAGAGAGGGAAAGAGAGAGAACGTGAAACACCGCGCTCCGTTTTTCTCGGAGTCACCGGTTGAATCTTCATGATGGCAATAAAATCGCGATATTCGTTCCTGGACTTTGTCCAGATTGCGCGATCAATTGCGAAATCAATTTCTCTACGTGACGTCGATTCGAATGAAATTATTCGGATGGTGGTCGAGGAGAGATATCCTAAATGTGAAGGGGAAATCTCCTCGTTGGATTTTTATTCGTTCGGTAACACGTAAGGGAATTTTGATACGAACATCGAAATATAATGAATTAATTTATAACGTTGATTATAACTTCATTTCATTATCGCTCCTTTCGATTAATATTAATAATAATTGTTAATTGAAATTTTAAAAATCAGAATTACGTGGAATTTTTTATTGCCAACGTTAAAATATCCATAATTCGGAATTTTTTATTAAAAATATTAAAATACTTATGATATATATATTTACGTAATACGTAAATTTATAATAAACGCAAATTGCGTAGATTTCTTTCGTAGAAATCTTCCAACGAATTAATTCCATCAACTGCGACGATATACCGTGAACGAGAATGGCACATACTCGATGGATAAAACTCGAGAAGAACCGATCGAGAGCCTATCTCGCTTCGATCTTGCCTCTTCCTTCGTTCCTTTGTGATGCTCTCTTTTGCAAGCGTTACGAGGAAGAGTGAGTCAAAGAGGTTAAACCCTCATTCTTCTTTCTCCTAGTAGCTACACCATTTATTCGTAAAACAGGGGAAAAGGAGGCGGAAGAAGAGCACAGATCGCGTCGTGAATCCCTGAAATATTTCGATTCGGGAATGCGGGCCATTGAGACATTTCTAAAGAGCTTTGACAATTTCCCATGTCTCTTAACCTTTCTCCATTCCCGTATCTTTACACTTGGGTGTAAATCCATCCATCCATAATTTGAAATTGCATCATTACAATCTGTTAAAATTACAATTATAATTTTTGATACTTTCAATCTTATCGACACTTTTTTAAGTGATATTTTCCACATTTTGGTCGAATTCAATTGCAATTCGATCAGGTTAAAGGAAAAAAAGTAGCACGAGATGCTCGATACCGTAGTAACCATGTTTCCCTCGAATACGTTTCAAATAAAATACTCTCTGGTATCCCACCACATTCTTTGGAACAAAATTTGTGCTTGAATATATCGTAAACGTAAATATCTACGGTCAAAGAAGAGTATCGACAGTGGCACATTCTCAGATATCCACGAAATTCGTCGCATTATCGAACGAGAATTCGGGGACAGCGAAATCTATGCTGTCGATCGTCCATCGAGAAATATATTTCTGCGAGAAAAAAAATTCCATTCCAATTGGAAAGAGCAATCCACGTTTTCTCATAGATACACGCACACGCGCGCGTGAAATAATTTCACAAAGGTTTTTAATTACCGTCAATTCCACTCGGAAACATTTCATCGTGTCGTTTCATCTTTTTGCACGACACGCGGAATATAATGCAGCCAATAATCGCGTTCCACGTTTTAGTATCGCGTTGAGACACGAGAAGAACATGACACGTGACACGAGGAGTTCATTCGTGACACCCTACACGTGTCGTCACACTTTTCCTCATATACAAGAGGGGGAGGGAGGCACCGGTTTCCCTTCCTCAAAGCTCATTTCGTAGTAACAAATCTAATTGCACGCCGCATTCGTATCGTCACGTACATCACGGAATATTCGTATCACGAGACGGGGATGATGGTGGGTGGAAAAAGGGTCGTTTCTAGTATCCAGCAACATTCGTTTGAACCGTGCATCAACAAAAACTAATATTCGGAATCAGGGAAACTGTATATTACACGGCAGACTTCCGTGACAGTGCAATTTCTCGAGTTTAACCCTTTGCAAGATCCTACGTCGAGTTGAACACGACATTCTATTTCGTTCTCGGTCGTCTTTCTCGGTTTTACCGCGTAAAATGCCGGTCTTTTTCGTATTATAAGTTCGCTCGTCGGAGATTCTACTCGTGGAAATTTTTGTTTCAATACGTTGTTTAGATACAAGTAACTGTATCGAGTTTTCGAATGATGGAGAGATAGGATTGTAAGAATTTTACTCTCAACTTTGGATATTCATGCACCCTTTGTATCATGCAGTCTAATAGCAAATCTTTGAAATGGAGAGTAAAAATAACTACATACGATATTTCTACATTAATACAATTTATTTCCACGATCGAAAAAAACTATAAACACGCTTGAAAGATAATTTATAGAGTAGAAACTGGTCAATATAAAGCATCGAATGCGATTCAGGCACTTTCAAAAATAGTATTTCCGATTGGCGCCACGAAAAATGGTACCGTAAAAAGCACACCCTTTGAAAAATAATAAAAAAAAGAAAGAAAAAAAATTCCGAATGAAAAAAAAGAGGAAGGCACGGAATATCCACGATACACGCGATAAA
>NW_006263513.1:784824-790119 GCF_000469605.1 Apis dorsata | reverse complement strand
AAAAAAAAAAAAAAAAAAAAAAAAAAAAAAGAGAGCGAGAGAAAAATAGATAAATAAAAATTGCTCGACATCGTGTCATTTTCACGCGTATCGCGTATGCAACCTCGTTTGATTTGTAACTATTGTTGATGGATTAAACGCGAGAGACAAATGAGGCTGCGGCACGTACGATTCATGTACTTTTTAATCAGGAATCAACCGCGATTAAGCGCAATCTAACGATCCATTCTGATCGGACATAGGCATCTCGTTGGTGCGGGTGCTTACGCGGCAGCTTGCGAAATCATTGTGTCTGCCGGGGCAAATAGAGAGGAACGCGATCTGGCATCGATTCGCAGAATCGCTCGTGCGTCCCAGTGATTTTCGATAATATTAAACCGGCCCTGCCAGTGACACGCACCCACCCTGAAATCGGACGGCAAAAATGTCCGCCGATTTCGGTGCGCGCCGGTCTGTGTCTTCTTCTGCTCGCCCGTGATAATTCGATGGATCATCGTTTATCATTCGGCGCCCGTTGAATCGCGTTAATTCGGCAAAACTGGTCGGAATGACTGGTGGAAATGGCTCGAACGTAACGTGGTAGTTTTTTTTTTTTCTTCTTTTTTTTTCATCGGGAAATTGAAAAATCAGGGAATTTTTGTGAAATTAACGGGGAGACGAGATTATCTCTCGTGAGAAATTTGATAAGGAAGAATTGGAAGTATAATTTGATCTTTTGAGTTCTATCTCTATAGGTAAAAAATCTTTTTAAGATTAAAAGACTAGCTTTGTTAATAACCCGCGATTTCTCGTTTCCAATTTCACGCAAAGGTTTTTCATTCGACAATAAAGGAATCTTTCACTTTTTTGCAAAATTGAATGAAACTAGAGCGTAAAAAAAAATTAAACATTTAATAACCGTAACAGAGATGGAATAAAAATATTCAAGAATAAAAAAATACTATTATTTTAAATGGACCAAGAATTAACTTTAGAAAGATCGATCGTTGGCAAGCTTGTGTGCAGAAGATAGAAGATAAAATAAAGAGAGAGAGAGAGAAATAGAAACAAATATATCTAATTGTTCCACAAATTAAAACTCGAACAATAAACAATAATTCTTTAGAAATTTTTAGAACGAGAAAAATATATTCTTTCAAATTTCCTAAAAAAGTTTCTTAATCTTACTTTAATAACTACAATTATTCACTGCAATTCGAACGATTTCATTCTCCTATTTATTTAATTAAAACCAAAGAAACAAATAAGATCCAATCCTACTTTCGGGTATCATCGTCGAGCGCGCAGCCACTTCATCATTTTTATAATTCGAAGAAAGAAGAGAGAGGGTGGCGAGAAGGACGAGAGATGATAAGAAACTGGCGACGAAGAAAAGTGTCCTGAGATATTACGAATGAAAATCGAGGTGAAATCGCAAAATGTGTCTGGTGTCGAGCAACAACCTCTTCCTCGTCTGCGGGGGCGGCGAGTTTTCATCCGGCTCGATGACACGCAACCAGCGTGTAGGATCCGCAGCCGTTGTCGCGACTTCCGGCCCGCCGCCTGCCCCTCGTCCCCACTCCTTTGTTTCGTTTATTTTCTCCCCGCGAACAACGCGGGCCAAGGGCCTCTTCAGAAAGAACACGAGAGCGTTCATTAACGCGGCCGGAGACGAACGATCCGCTAATTAATGTGACGAAGCTTGTCAGTGGACGAGTGCGGCGCGGCCTCTTCTTCCCCTCCTCACCTTCGCTTCTCCCATCTTGCGTCCCCGTGCGAAGGATGACGAAGGAAGGGAGGGAAGGAACAGGAAGAACAGAGGCGGATGAAGACAAATCGATGGCAAATCGAGGATAGAAGGCAAGCATCCGGTTTCGTTTAAACGAATTTAGGAAGATCGAAGATCCGCGATATATTTATGATAGTGAGCTAGTAAATGAAAAGGAATGATTAAGATTCGTTCGATGACATTTTATTCTTGGCTTCGTAATTATTAAGTTACTTTCACGAAAATGTGAAAAAAAGGATAAATCCACAACTTCTTCCATATATATTTTAAATTCATATCAATTTTGCAGAGAGAAAATTTCGCTTTTCCTACGATCCTTGCAATCTGTACACTCAATACCTATACGTCATTTTCCTTTCTCGTCTCGTGTTCAACCGAATTCTCTTAACTTAAAATCACGTTACACGATCCTCCATCCCCCACGATTCCCTCTTCAAGGCAAGATTCCTTATGGAATCTCGTCAAAATTTCCAGAGCGCGAGAAAGAAACGAAGGCAACGTATGCGACGTAGAGGAGATAAAGAGAGGCAAGCGGCCAAGGGAGAGGTGAATAAGCCTTAAATAGGATGCGGCAGGTTTAGCCTCGTGCACATCCCTATCTCGTTTTACCGGCGCGCTATCGAGGAGGTGTTAGACACCGGCGCGGAGCGCTCGCAATTTGCATTAGGCGAGCGAATTACGCGAAATTTATGTGAGTCTGGATATACCCCTCGTAGGTAACGGCGAGCAATGGCGCCCAACCACCAACCGGTTAATACGTATTCGGAGTACTTACGGGAGCTGGTGCACGGTCGTCGTACTTATGCTCCTGTGGACAGCTAATGTCCGCAACTATTTCTCTCTGTCCGTCCCCTCCGCCGCTGTTCAACCCTTATCCCCGCGATATTATTCCAGGCTACCGTATTGTCTCCTGAGAAGCTTGGGGCAGAAATGTATTTGGCAAACGGTGACACGTCGCGGCGCGGCACGATTAATCTCTGCCAAAAGCATCGTTCCGGTCAATGCGGCGGCGCAACGACGCGTGCCGTCCCCCGATTCGCCCCTGGTAATTGTCTAAGCGCGCGTGAAACGAGCCGGTGAAACTTTCGACCCCCCTTCGTTCCCCTCCTTTTCTTCGATATCGTGATTTCGTTTGAAAATTTTTTTCAATCGAGAATCGATTCGAATGAGTCAATTTTTGTGCAATTGAAAAGAATTTTGAGAATCGAAAAATTTCGCGAATTGAAATTTTCCAAGGAAGAAGATTTGGAGATTTTTTTTTCCATCGCGGAGGGGAAAAAGTGTGGAGGGAGGATTAAAAGAATTTCGTGCGAAATTGCGACTGCTCGAAGATATTTATGGTAAATGACTTTAGGAACGCACGGGGTATAATTACGTCGTGAAAATGGAATTTTGGTTTTAATCAGAATGAAATTGTGAACGTCGGATTGGAGTATTATAAACGTCGGACGTATTATGCATAATTGCGTGTCTTTATGAATTTACTGGACATTAATACACGTAATTTGCATGGTTTTGTTCGGATTATTATTATTACGTTACGGGGCCGGATAATTTAAACAAATTACCGAAATGTTCAATGGGAATAATAAGGATTATGCTCAAAAATTGTCGTTTAACGTGAAAATGTTCGGTTGTGGTAAGTTTCGTAAAATGTAATTACTTCAATCACACGTTATCCACACTCGTTTACAATAATTATACATAATTTTTTTTTTTTTTTAATTTGAAAACGTCGACGTGAAACGACACGTACAAACGGACAAGCTCTTCCTGCGCGCATTCTTTTCATCAAAACTTCAAGAAAACTCTCCCCTACAAATTTCTTTACCCTAAGGGAAGTCCAACGTTTAATAAATTCTCCCCGTATTTTTCGCATCTCCACGAATTTCCACCGAGAAGCGAGCAAAATTTGTTTGCCCGGTTCTCGATGCTTGTTGGAACGTGGTTCCAATAACCAATCAATTTCTTGCGCCATGAAATCGAGACAAATGACGGGCGCGGGAATCGAGACACGAGTTCAATATTTATCTATCAACGCGATCAATTAACTTGGATCGTGCTGTATCGATTATCTCTTGATCAAGAAATCCACGATGGTTAATTGCTTTCATCGACGCTTTCGTCACTCGATCTCGTGCGAACCATGATTTTTCTCCATGTTTTCGAGCATCAATGGACGATCGATGCTTCTTCTCGTTCGACCAACTCTTCGTTATCTACCTTTTTCTCTCCTCTAGCTTGTCGCGCGTCCCACAGAGTAGATGCCGACGATCTTAAGGCGATCGTTGAACGGACGATGAACTAACGATCCCCTATTAGCGCGTAACAGAATGCCACCACGAAGACGTGACCGTTTTTAACGACTTCCATGCGTTCGATAATTATGCCGCGAAAGTAGCGTGAACCCGATATAACCAGTTTTTCTTCTAATTGGCTTCAAGCGATGATAAAAGTCTAGACGTAGTGTCGTTATCTCGAATTAGATAGCGATTATGGGGAATGGAAAAAATTTTAGTCGGATGGAAATGTTTGTATACATTCTAGATCTAACGTTTATATACGAATACGTAATAAAAAAAATACTCAAATAGAAACACTTCGCGTTTCTTGGTTCCTCGATTTCAAGGAATATATTTTTCGTCGTACAATAATTTCGAATACTTACTTTCTTGCCGTCCAACTCGTGATTACCCTGCGCCAGCACTTTGTCTACACTCGCGGGATCTGCGAACGTGATGAATCCGAAACCCCTGTTAACAGAAAACGAAACGCACAATAAATATTTCACATCGATTACTCTTACAACAATTTGCAAATTGTTGAAAACAAATCGAATCTAATATTTCATAGTTATATTCGTACAAATGATACATCCTACTCACAAGAGATTAACAAAATTATATCATCGAAATTATTACGTCCCCTAGAGCGACTCTTTTCACGATACAACACGATTCGTGCAACAAGACGACCGCAGCAAGAGGGTGGAAGGAGGTTCCGACTCTCGAGCGAAACAAATATCGGTCGGCGCGGCGTCCGGCGCCATAAATTTCGCGGAGGACACCGTGTACATACAGATATATTAAAAGATAGTTTGCCGAGGAGGAGGACGTAGGAGGATCGAGGGGGATGGCAAAGAGGTAGGGAGGTAGTCGCCGATCTCGAGTGGCTTGTATCCGGGATTGGAGGAGCCGGTGCATACGAGGCGAGAGGCGAGCGACCGGACGGCAAAGCGGTTTGCATTTTTCATGCTGGGACTGGGGTGTGCAGTTATTGAAAATATTTACATGTTATTTATGGGCCACACATGCTCCGGGAAGCGAACGCGCCAATTCGAACTCCGTGTCTCGCCGTGGATACTTTTCCTTGCCTTTTAAGAATCTGGTGCATGCGGTTCTTCCCCTCGCGCCAGAGGGGGTGGAGGAGAATGGAGAATTTGGAGGCGGCGGATATAGCGGCGAGATTGGATATAGCGTTGTTTTCGACGTCTAGTGTAGTCGTTTGTCACCGTGGTGAATTTCGTT
>NW_006263513.1:784265-784675 GCF_000469605.1 Apis dorsata | reverse complement strand
TTTTTTTTTTTTTTTTTTTTTTTTTTTTTTTTTTTTTTTTTTTTTTTGTATACGAGTTTTAGGAGGATTGAAAGTTTTGCGGGGGAAGACGCGAAGTATCGTGATGAAAATATGGTCGATGCATTCCGTGCTGAAAGATTGATGTATTTGCGTATAGAGAAAGTGGATTATAGAGTTTTTTTTTTCTTTTTTTTTCTTTTTTTAGAGTTTTAGATGAGATTGAATATCTCGAGTGTTCAATCTCGGGATTCAATTTAATTTAACGAGAAACACACTATCGATTTTATACTTTTATCGCGAAATATATTCGAAATTAAAGATAGTTTAATCTCTTCTCTTTCTTCTTGGTGGCCAATATCATTTAGTTTCTTTCTTTTGAACTTGAACGTCTCGAGAATTCCACGAAACGA
>NW_006263513.1:776993-784206 GCF_000469605.1 Apis dorsata | reverse complement strand
TTCTTTCTTTTTTCTTTCTTTTTTTTTTTTTTTTTTACTTCAAGGAACGAGCCTCACGAGCCCTCGAGCAGATTGAATTTTTGATGGATACAATTTCCTTATTTCAAGCTCCTTTGCCGAGCTTCTTCGTCGGCGGCCAACCGACTTCCTGAAACAGTAACCGAGTGCATGTGGCTACCTTTAACATATAGAACGATATGGAACGAGACACTCGAATGGGGCAAAGTTGGAACTGGTGTCGCGTGAACTTCGACCATTTTTGTACCTCGTTTACAGGGATTTACGAGCCACGGGTATACGGTATCGTGAATTGCCGAAATTGGCAGATTCTCCGGCTTGTTTGCGGAATTGAATGTCACGCTTAAGCGGCCGCCCCCTATACAACTTGATTTACGCGGCTCGTTCGAAATAAAGTTTTCCGTGTCGGGACGACTAGAATCGTTATATATTTTTAGTTCTCTTTCATTTAAATTGCAACCAGTTTAAATAAATTTTTATACATCGTTTGAAACGTACAGTTTTAACGAACATTGAAGAGATTTTAGGGAACGATAGAAAGCGTGAAGATTTCTTATTACATAATTAATTAGAAATGTAATTCCGGGGAATGGAAAGAAAAAAGAACAGAGATTGCTTTTCAATTGGGATTGAGACACAGACACTGCGTTTCACGTACGAGACAATTTACGTCAGAGCATTATGTTTCGATTGAATAGAAGATTTGTATAGAAAATTTTATGTACACGAGTAAGTACATACGTAAAGCTGTAATGTCGTTCGATTTCTGCATCAGGTAACTCATTGAACGAAAATGTCATTCGTTATCCGGGATGATTTCCATTCCAAATCCAAATAAACCGGTAAAATCTGTTGACGTACTAAAGAGATTATTTAAGCAAACGTTGCTCCATCAAAATTTCCGTGTGTGTACAATGTAGCCGAATTGGCTTCCATATTCAAGCGTTTACTTAGACTTGTACCGCGTACATATATATATATATACATATATATATATCCAGCATTCAGCTACAACATGACAGCTTCATAGCTACTATAGATCCCTCCTTATAATAACAATACGTGCCCGTATACCTGTCCCCCCATCAAGCAATAAATCTATTAGCGGCAATAAAGTGTGTATATGCACGTGTGTACGGTAGTGAAATTTGCACTAGTCAAGAGCAGACCTCGTTAAAACGATTTATCAGAGAAGCAGTGTAGGTATTCTAAATTTTCACCGATTTATTATGCCACCAGTCGTACACGCATACAGTAGATTTGCGAAAAGATGAAATTTATAGGTTAAAGATGCCTAAAGGGATAAAATAGAATAGAAATATTATGATTGCCGAGAATGTATCATGATGGTCGTATATCTTTTCATTATGATTATAATAAATCGTATGAAAAATTATTAAATAATTGCCGGGGATGTATATCGGTGTAATATATAATAAATTCACTTGAAATTGATGATTTCGATTTATACGGTTTTGTTTCGCTAGATGCGATGGTGTGTACGCGGATATTATTAATTTGATTTATTTAGAACGTTAGATAAATTCTTGGTGTAAAGTTAAACGGGTCGCAGATTACAATATCTCCTGTGATAAAACGGGAATATTTCGAAGCATAGGATATTCGGAAATACCGAAGTATGTAATTGTCAAAATTGATTATATTTTGTCAGCGAAATAAATGCGCTATGTATACCCTATTTGACGCAAATAACGGCTCATTATATTATTCGCGTATTAAATACGTTATAAATTATTTAACATTCGTTTACCAACTATAGCGAAATAATACACAAAATGATTGAATTTATTTAAATATCGTTTAAATTCGAATTTTGCTTAAAATTATTTACTATCACGGAAAATTGAAAATTGAAAATTGAACAGACGATAGGCAAATACATATACATACACATATATGTATATACCGCATAATCAAAATTACAATGAGAAATAAAGTATCTCGGCAACCTCGTTCCTCCCCCGTTCCATTATCAGTATGATCCCCCATTATCCCCGGAAAGAGGACCTCGGGACCTTTCGAGGACCGTATTACCCCCTCCCCTCGAAACGGGAATAAACCTATCCACGTTCGCAATTTCGCTGACGATTTATCCACCTACGTGTTCCTAGCCACGTGTATATACGCGGTGCAGAATTTTGAAAATTCTCGGCCGCTCGACCGCGGAAACAACAATCGTGGCAAACGAACGCAGGCTGAATCGGCAGTCGTCCAATCAACATTAAAACACCAAACACCGACGATACCGGAGGGAAGGGGGAGATGAGGGAGAAAGAGAGCGAGAGAGAGAGAAAAAAAGAAAAAAAACACCGACCGCCACCACTTGCCGGCCACATGCATTTACATGTATTCCCTTCTCTACCCCGTATGCGTGCTCATTCCGCGGACTTCGTGTTTACGATGATGCGACGGAAATCGTCGATACATCGATTGATCGATCCTTGTAATTTGATATCGCATCCTCGTTTTTTTCCTCGCTCACGATGTATAAAGAGACGATATATCCGTGACGGGATGCGTTTCGACGTATTGGTATCTCGTCATTGGATCAAGTGACGTTTCGTGGATTACAGCGCGAGACAACAATTTTATTAACGAAAAGAGACAAGATTGTAATCGGTCAAGACTTTGATTTTTTTTCGCGTGAAAAACACGAGAAGGAATTAAAAGTTTTTCTTTTCTTTTTTTTTTTTTTTTTTTAAGTCAAATTCGATTTTTTCTTTCGTTACGATATCTCGATCGGTTGTTCATGGACGGTGCAGAAATCGCGTCAGTAAATGATTAAAAATTACTCCTTTCTTATCGTATTGAGATGAATGAAAAAGAATTTTTAAGGAACAAAGTTCCCCCTTCTTACGCTTCCTTCATTCGTTCGTTAATTTTAAAATCATTATTTTCAAAATTGTATCAAGCTATCAAGACACTTTCGACGAAGAAGAAAGATCGATCGTTTCATTGTTTTTTCCTGACACGTCACTTTGGATCGCTAGCTACTCTACGCGAGACAAAAAAGAGAAAATCGTGATTTTAGTGGGTAGAATAAAAAAGAAAGAAAGTAAGGGGGCGCAGATCCATCGAGCGTCGTGGTCCTCCGCTTGTCACTCGACCATTGTACGTGAATAATCTATAAAAGGCTGAGTAGAAGGATGGCGGATGACGTGTCTCTTGTCTACTTGAGCACGGCTTCTACGATCCTCCGCTTCTCATCCTCCTCCTCCCCGTCGTCTGGCCTGGCTTGCCTCTCCTCCTTAACCATCCTCTCTTGCCTTGCTCTCTCTCTCTTTCTCTCTCTCTTCCTCTCTCTCTTTCCCCCTTTTTCGAGGCAACCCAGCCACGGAGAAGAGTGTCACGCAGGGCTGACGCGGTGCATTTGTTTGTCACGCGCTCTCCACGCTGCCGTGGAAAAAGAACCCTCCTCTCCGCTGTGTAAGGCCAACCTTAGAGATGGATGAGAATCCGGTGAAATCGGGTAAAGCCGCGTTGAATCTGAATCTGTTAACGCGATGTGGACGCGAATCGTTGAAGGCGATGATAAACGACGTGATCAAAGACGTGAGAATCTCGATTCTCGCCCGATTTCTTCGACGATGGAATTATGAACGTTGAAGAATTTCCTTTCATGGGAGGGCGATACAGGGAAAGAGGGGAAGAGAGGCGAGCGTTAATTCTAAATCTTGCCTCGAGCGTTAATACGGGAGATAATCTGTAAAGGATTTATGGATTATCCATCGGTTGATCCTTTTATTATTTTACGCGAAAAAGTCGTATCCTCTGAAGGAGGATAATTTACGCGCAAGTAGTAACGGCCCCGATTGCGAAGGAAGGGGAACCGCAAAGCGAGTAGAAAGTAATGGGTGAGGTTAAAGAGGTACTTTATTTGGACTCGACGGGGGTCGACCTCGGATACTACAGGAGGATGGATGGGATAATGTCCGTCAAAGTGAAGGTGGAAAGTTTAACGGCTGTGTCATCGTTTTAAGATGGTTTATGGATTGTTTTACTTTGTCCGGAGTTATCTTTTCGAGAGTCGTTGTTTGAGAAAAGTAGAGTGAGATCGATATAAGTTAATGATTTTGATGGAAAATCAAAGAGCGTTGGAAATTTGTATTTGCATCGAGAAAATTTTTTATAAAATTATGGAAAGAATGCAAACGTTTGAATATATTTTCATTAACGTCATGCTCGTCGTCGAAGACGAGAATTGTTTCGAATCGATATGTTTTTGTACGAGAGAATAAAAGATAATTTAATCGTAACCTGTGATAAATTTATGATCGATAGAATTTTAATTTGATCAGTTTAAGGAGACGGCGGATGTTTCCTGCGTTACAGCGAGGAAAATGAACGACAAGTACAGCGTAGTACGATAGAAGGATAACGTCATAATAAATCTGCAGAGTAATCTTTACGCTGAGATAATGAGATTTTTTATCACCTTTAGTCGAATGGAGTCTTTGTCAGAGATAACGAGGTCTGAAGCGACAGGAAAAATTATAGGCTAAGAAAAGGAATTTTACTTTAAGTTCACTAAATGTGAATGGAGAGAATCTTCGCGCGAAGGGATGGTTTTGTAGACACTTTTTAATCTTCGAGTACCCATCGCACAGTTTGATGCAGCCATTATTAAAACAAAAAATCCTGTTCCAATTGGATATCATCTTGAGAAGTAAAAAGAAAAAAAATTATAATTTACAAATATAATTATAAATTATAAATTGAGAATAAAAATTTATTCGTCGAGATAAAATTGTTCCCGGATTTATAATAACGAAATAAGGATTATAATCCGACTCGTATAACAAACGATGAAATTCAAACAGAGTCGAACTGTGAAATTTCCTACTTTTCTTTCTACAATGTGAAGATATTGCACACGACCTTAATTCCAAGGCAAAAGAAACTATCCTCTCCTTTCCTCCCAATCCTTATTGGTGTTCTCGCATCGCTATTTGTACCTATAGCACTTCTTTCGGAGTTAGAAGATTAGTTTTAGAATGGGAATTACCGAAACTTTTGAACAGAACATTCGGCCCAAGATTCAGTGGAACGTCGAGCTCTGAATTAATAGAGAAACATTCGAACATGGTTAACTTCCGTACAATCCTCGAATCACGCCAAGCTCGAATTCTTTACATTGAAGTTTCTTAAAAGTTTTAATCTTAAGCCTGCTACCTTATTAACTCGAACTAAAATTATAACCCTCCAGTGATTTATACCCTGTTTCTACAATTTTTCTTCGCGTTCAATTCCCGTTTAATGAAGAAAGTAAATTCAACGAATCATCTTTCAACTACGATTAACACATTCTCCATCCCTTCTAAAATTTTACCTATCAATCGACCTATCAATTCGAAAAATTCGTTTAAGAGAGAAGAAACGCAAGATGGAATTAATCGACAAATATGGTGAGATATCGTACCGTATACAAGAAAGGAATAAGCTCCAACAACGGAAGGAATTTACCGCAACGTGGGTGGATAGGGTATATCATGCACGTTACGAACGAACACGACTGGATAGGTAACAGAAGGGTGGGTGGCGGAGGGTGGGTCGAGCAAGAGAAAGGAGGCAAGTGTATTAGGTGTATTTATGTAGGCGGTTTCATTGCGCGCGAAGTTACTGTAAGTACCGGCAGTTACTTAACTCGACAGTTTCTACTATTGCAGTAACCGTGGTAGGGGGAGGCGAAGGCGGCAGCCATATACCTATTCGAGGAGAGCTCTACCTTCCTTGCCTTGGAGCTGAAGCTAGTTATGGACGTAGCCAGGGAGAGTAGGAGTAACTTCACGTAGCTTCCACGATTCAAGAAACCATCTCCTTTTCCACTTCTCCTTGCCTACTCCCTCTTTCTCTCTCTCTCTCTCTCTCTTTCTTTCTTTCTCTATCTCTCTCTTTCTCTCTTCTCTCGCCTTAGCCCGTTGCTTCGTTGCTCAACTATATGGTAACTGCTCTTTAACCAACCGCCTTAATCCGCTTTTCTCTTTCCAAGGCGAAGACAATCACCCACCCCGTGTGCCACACAGCCAGTCCTTCGATCCTCCGTCTTTCGTCGATCTTCTCCGTCCCACTCCCTCCTCTCGCCCCTGTTTTCGATTTACTGGCGGGATTTCCTCGCCTCCGTGGACTTTCCACGGAAGATTTTCGACGCCCGATACGGGTGGCCATGCGAGCCATTTCCTCGAGAACGATACGTTCTTTTTTCTTTCCTTTTTTTTTTTTGTTTTTGAGAGGGGGAAACGCGAATCGCACTACGATCGAATTGCATTGGACCGTGGATGGGATGGTTGGAATTTGTTGGAAGATGATTTCTGGGGATAGGAAGGATAAGAAGGAAGGGTTGGAGGCCACAAACGTTGAAAAGTTAAGGAGGAACGGAAAGATACGGTTATGTGTTAATTACACGGAATTTTTTCCTTAATTAAAACTCCTTTGTCTTTCTCGGTTACCCCCTTAACGGCAAGTCACGAGGTTGTTATCAGCGAATTAAAAATTTAATTAAACTTTCTCCACCGATTCCATTAACAAGAATCGAATATTGAATATTACATTTATAACACAATTAGTTCGGAGTTTGGTAAGACTTCTTTCAAAATGGATATAGGAAATAAAATTTAATAGTCGTACGTTTATAAAGAAAAAAAAATATATATATATATATTCCATTTCATTCAAGAACTAATTCTTAATCTCGTCATTAAGAATAAATTTAATTTTCCTCGTTTCACTTTATCTTTCCAAAAAAAAAAAAAGAAAAAAAGAAACAAATATACGACTCGAGCAAAATTAATAAAAATATCACAAAGCACAATATCCCCGACTCTCATCACCGTTTGTACAATTTAAAAAGCGACCCATATAATAACACACGTGTACTTTCCAAGCACCGCAATACTGGAGGCAATATAGGGGCTATTATCGGGCCGACATTTTGAATCGAATTACAAGAAAACCGCGAGAGCGCGTAATAACGCCCTCCCTCCTCCCCCTATACCGTCGAGCTTGCACCGCTTTTATACACCGTTTCCCACTTCTTTTCTTCTTCTTCTTCTTCTTCTCAGGTATCCCTGACCGCCTCCTCCTTCCCCCCTCCTCCCCACGCCTCCCCTTCCCTGTCTTCCACCGTGCTCGCCTTAATGACCGGCTGAATATTTATAAAGTCGACATCGTCTAGGTG
>NW_006263513.1:771886-776060 GCF_000469605.1 Apis dorsata | reverse complement strand
TCGCTCGACGTGTAATTAAGCATCGGGCACGAGAAAGAAAGAAAGAAAGAAAGACAGAAAGAAAGAAAGAAAGAAAGAAAGAAAGAAAACGAGGGGAATTTATTCTTGAGAGGATTGGTTGAAACTATGAAAGGATGGCTGGATTGTGGAAGACGTGGAAGATTGGATGACGACGCTTATAAGATTGGAGGTTGGTTGGAGAGTTGGTGAAAGATATCGTCTGCAGATTCTTGGTTCGCTCGAGACGCGAGTTTGATGGAGAGATCTTTAAATGTGTTGTTTCACGGAAGTTGGTTTATGGTGTGCGTTTATTCAATATATGCGAGGATGGATCATATTCGAACAAAATCTTGAAACAACACTGTTAGATACTTGAAATAAGTATCGAATTAATTAAAGAAATACTGATAATTCTATTCCTTTAATTTTATATATAAATTACCAATTCTTACAATGTACAAATTTAACAATGCACATCCTTTAAATTTATTCGAAAACACGTTTAAAAATATATATATATATATTTCAGATTCGTCAGGATAAGCGAAACAATTTAATTGTTTCATGCAGTGTACACATTTTCTTTTCGTGAAAAGTCGCGTACAAAGATCTGGAAGAATTTGGAAGAAAAATTCTCCCTCTTTCCTCGAAGGAAAACGAGAAGGGCTGGAGGAGGAAGAGGGAGGGAGGGGTTAGAGCGAAACGAAGTTAGAGCGCGAAAAGGGGTGGAAAGAAACGAAAACGGAAATTCGTAGCGTTCGCTCGGAATGATGAGCAGACGTAATTTTCTAATTTCATTACATTTTTAACTCGCGACAACTTTTTCTTGCCGTGGGCGGCGACCAAGCGAAAGTGGCGGGAGGGGAGTTGAAGGGGGTGCATGGGGGAGGGGGTGGAATGCGCGCAGGGATAGCACGGGCAAGGATATGAATATTCATCGGGCATTTCGGCCGCGACGTAACTCAATTATCGACGGAATAATTGGCCGCTGCCCGACACAGAGCGCGGAACGAGCTGCTACCAGGAGAGACCCGCCCCTCTTCTATCCCCCCCCCCCCCCCCGGTGCATGGGGGAGGGGGTGGAATGCGCGCAGGGATAGCACGGGCAAGGATATGAATATTCATCGGGCATTTAGGCCGCGACGTAACTCAATTAGCGGCGGAATAATTGGCCGCTGCCCGACACAGAGCGCGGAACGAGCTGCTACGAGGAGAGACCCGCTCCTCTTCTATCTCTCTCCCTCCCCCTGATTCCATTTTCCCCTCTCCTCTCGATCCGATTTGCCGGCAAACTTCTTGAGCTTGGCGAATACGATTTACGAAAAACTCCTCCATAGGAAAATCGTTCGTACGATTAAGCTGTATCGAAAGAATTCGACGATGGAGAGGAATTCTTTTGCAAGAAGATGCATTTCTCAGAAATATATATGTAGTTTATACTTTGAGAGAATGATTCGCGATTGTGAATTTCTTTTTCACATTTTTATTATATTATTTTCTAACTTTAAATCATTTAATTAAAATCGTTAGACTAGAATTTTTATTCAATCCGATCATTCGATTTTCACAATATTATTTAATAAATAATAACGTCTTTAAACATCAGTTAAATCAATCGCGCTAAATCGAGATGAGATGATAAGAAGAAATCTTATCTAATTAAAAGAAGAAAATTACTTAATCCCTTAAGACAACGCAAACAACGTAATCGTTAAGGGGTCGAGAATTTAGCAATCTGCTTTATTAACAAAATAAATTAAAAAAAAAGAAAAAAAGATTTTTCTCTTATTTCTCTTCGACTTTATTCGCGCGACTCCCGATAAATAATTTATCCCCGGGGATGAAGCATTACAGCAATACGTCTTGGGGGTGGAAAATTAATTTCATTCCCGGATTGTCACGCACACACCAACCGTAGTCCAGTCGATCCCTTTCAAGTCTTGTCCGTCCCGGTACGCCGGAATTCGTTAATATTCATAGCCGCAGGGGATGGCCGGCTCGGATAACGCTTATCTCGCCGCTGAAATAACTCGATAGCCGCGTGATCCTGACTCGGCGCTTTCTCGCATCCTCGCTTCAATATTTTTTCTCCGCGGGACACGCCGATGCGATCGAGCGTTCAGGCATCAAACGTTTTGCGTGTACCTCTCTCAACCACGGGGTTGTGCATCGACGGGAATTTTTTCCTTTCTCCCAGTTTATGAGTTTCATCCCTATACGTTTCGAGGGGGGATAGAAGTCCTTTGTGAGGAGAGAAATAGTTGCTTTTCGGCAGGCATTGACAGAATTATCTTTCACGAGAAGTACAGACATTTAACCTTCACTTTGATAATTCTGTTATGAGAAGAGGAATGATCATTGTTTAAAATATTTTTAAATTCACGAATCAACAGATCTCGCATGAATTTCATTTTCGATACAAGTAATGCATTCTTCGATCTTCCATTCTTTTTCTCCTCTTGTTCGAAACATGAATTTCCCGAAACTGGTTATTTAATTTCACCCTGTTAAAATTATCATTCGTGCATACAGAAAAAGTGGAGCGAAAACCACATCTGTAAATAAAAATATTCCAACCGACGACGGATCTCGCGCGATCGAACTCGTTGCGAAGATTTCCAGAATCTACTCGAATCCCTAGGATACGTGAGAGAAAGAGGAGAGGGGGGGGCGGAAAAAAAACCGGCGGATGACCACCTGTTGATGCGCCGTTGAATATTCGTTGTGCGTCTTGCCGAGTGATTATTGTAAATTTTTCGTGAATATCCCGAGCGTTTTCCGACCGCACGCCTCGACCAGTTAAAAATCGCGAGGCGGGTTGCCGAGAAGAAATTCGAATATGGGGACAGGTTTTTTTCTTTTCTACCAGCAAGTTTTCGTTCGTGAGCGTCGCGAAGGATCGCAATTTGATTCCTGGTACGCTCGAGTGGAAGCGAAGGATTGAGAAGGTTCCCAGGAGGAGGAGTACGGTCGAGTGGACGGATCGTTCGTTCTCATCCTCAGCCACTGCCCTTCTTTCCCTCCCTTCTTCCCTCTCGCGACGCCCTCTTCAAGTCTCGAGCAGACACGAAGTAGCCACTCTCCGCGATTTCGAATCTGAGCCGACCCTCGCCCACGCCGCTCTTTGATCTCCTCTCGCGAGAAACAAGGCCCCCGATGTGGGCCTTCTTCCGACAACGCCACCGCTGATTCCAGCTGATTAATGACGTGATTTGAACGCCTCGTTCTTGACAAAGGATCGAGAACAGACTTCATGCGCGAGATGATTGTTTGCGGAACGAGAATGGGAGTAGTTTGAGAGCTCCTACTCTTTTGATTCGAGTTTCGAATCTTTGGATAGATTGGATAGATTGGAAATTGAAATTTTATCGGCAATTTTTCAGCTTTTACGACGGGAAATCGGTCAAGAAAATTTTTTGTTTTCAATATAATAAGGGATAAGTTTAAGAAAAAGTATAAGAAGTTACGAAATGTTTATTTCATGAATTACTGAATTCCTCGTAGTTCTTCTCAAGCTTTCGAAAATTCCGCTCGTCTCTCCATCTCCCAAAATATCGGTGTTTTAATATTCCATACATCAAGTTGAAAGATTCTTTTGCTTCGATCCCAGTTCGACGCAACCATTCAAGCGAATCTGCAAATATTTCAACCCCCTGTATTCTCGTTATATCGGTCAATGCCGTTCCCCTCTGACAGACGAATATCACCGTCGAGATCGTCGACGAATCTCTCCTTGGTCCATTCTCTCGAAACTCTCGACCGTTGCGCTTATAAAAAGAATTGATAATGGAGCTCGAGCCGAAGGGGAGGAAGATTGGTGGCGACGCGCGAGTTTGAGGAGAGGAGCGAAAAGAGTGGGAGGGCTGGAGACAGGGGGAAAGAAGAACAAAAAAGAAAAAAAAAGAAAAAGAAGAGAAGGAGGAGGGGGAGGAGAAGAAGTTGCAGAACGGTGCAAGAGAATCACTTGACGCAAGAGAGCGAGACGTCGGGTGCTTGCATCCAGGAAAATGGAAGGGTAGGCTCTGGCTTCCGCCTGTCTGTTACCATAGCGACCTCGGCCGCCCTTTGGCTGAGCAAAAGGGCCACAGGCGGTAAATCTCTTGTACGTACAATAATCCTACATTGCTGCGGCTTGCCATTTTGCAATCCAACTTTGCATTCTATCCTGACCCCC
>NW_006263513.1:759570-771661 GCF_000469605.1 Apis dorsata | reverse complement strand
TTTTTTTTTTTCTCCTTTCTCGAATGAATGAAAGTGCGAAGATGAATTTAAAAAATAGAAATTACTCTAACTAAACTCGTTTAATTGGATTCCAAAATTACCATATTAAGAAGCCAATAATATCCTCGCTTATTACCATATCCGGGATTCTACAATCCCTCCACCAGAAACTCTGCAGAATATCCAACTCTGCGGATAATCGTCAAATCGAGATCACACCACGATCTAACGTTCTCCATTCATCCTCCATTCGCCATTTTGATTCACAAAACAGTTTGGACAGTCTCTCTCGCTCGTTGGAACTTGCCCCAGTTTCGAAATGGCAAAAGCATCGGCGCTTAGTCGGGTCATAAGAGTCGACAACCTAATTCATCCTGGGAGGCGGAGGAGGAGGGGGGATGAGTTAGGCTAACCCCTTCCTCTGCCAGCTCTCGGGAGATCGGTGTTCCACGGTATTTAACCGGCCGATGGAAAATCGTGCAGGCGGCCCGGATCCCAGGAATGCAATTTTCAGATTCTCGAACGCGCAAGTGCTCCTCGCCCCGTTCACGGGGCAGGCCGGCGCATAAATGCTCGCATAGATTCGGATAAGGAGCGCGCATTCTGTCACCGGAAACGGTGGACGGCGGAACCGTAGCAAAACTGCCGCGAGAGCTACGAGCTGCATTAGCGCATACTTGGGAGCGCTCAATCTCCCTCCTCGCAATTCTGAGACGGCCGTATCATCCCCTTTTCTTCTTCTTTCAAAAGGCAACGTGAATAACCGGCAACAATTTCGACCGTTTTATCTGTCCCCCCTCGCCCTGCCTCAATCCCTGCTCCTCTTTTGTTGAGACCACCACAGTGCGTGCGGTGGCCAAGTGGGCGCGTTAGTTGAGCTTGTATTTATTTTTCAAGTATTGGGGAAAATTGGAGGAAAGAAAAGGAGAAGGATTCATTGTGAAAATTATTGTACGATCAGAAGGGAAAGAAAGGAGTTTTGAATCGAAGAAATAAGGATTATATTACGGACTACATTGTTTTCTTTTAAAATAGAACGATATTGAAAAGGTATGGTGTGGATTACGATATGATCATCCCATATAGAAATATTCGGTGTCTAATAATTATTTAGTGAAATACGAATTTATGATGCGTAAATGAATGAATGTATCAGATTTATATTAGAGGAAAGAGATAAATAAACGAATGACCAATTTGAAAGGTGAATTAGGGAAACTTTTGGCCGAATGATCGATTAAATTGCTCTCAAAGGTTTTATTTGGTTTAATTTTATTCAATTATCCGAGTTATATTTTATTGCGATATGGGTATTGATGTATTCAATTGTTTTACAAAATTCGCGTAAGCGAAACTGTATTTATATTTCATATTTTTGAGAGTATTTTATTTTTTTCCATATTTTCCCATCCAAGATATTTAATTTTAGTTATTGTTGCGCCATTTTTCAATTTATTTTAATATCGTTTTATTCGACGGTTTAAAATAATACGCATCTACATCGCCGATAATGCGAGAAATATTAAATAAATTTTCTCCAAAATTGCAATTAATTTGGAAATATTATGATATATGCAATGTATAGAGAAAAAACCTAATCGAAAGATGAAGTTTCTTTTATTCAATATCCAGGAATTTCCAATATCATCTCTACTACACTATCCAAAATTTATCTTTTATCGAATGAAATCAAATTATATCGTTCGAATAAAAAGCAAAGTGCAAAAAAAAGTTGCGAAAGCATCGGCCGATCTAATCTCGTAAAAAAAAGTCATAATGTAGACGCATTTACGAGACTCCCGCGTGCTATAAGATGTTGGATTGGAACTAGATTCGGTCGATTTGAGAAAAATGAGATTTTCATCCATCCCTTGTCACCCTGGACAATATTCATAAACTGTGAATAACGGCCTCACATATCCCTCCCCTTCGACGTTCCAGGAAACGCGATGAAACAGTGTACGAAAAAAAGAGTCGTCATAAAGGCGAGGCTGCACGAGGAAAAGAAAAGTTAATGTTATTTCTTTTGGTCCGATGTTTTCGGTTATTCCTTCTCAAATGTTGATAAGCAACCGATAAACACAATAATATAACTTTTTTCTTTTGAGGAATTCTCGTTGAGGATCTATTAAAATCATTTCTTAAGCGCGCACAATATAACACAATGCAGATGAAAGAGAGTTTGAAACATTGAAATAGAAATAAATAACAATTATTTATCATAAATATAAGTGTAAATGTAATTATATGTACCTATATATGCATTATAAAATGAGAGAATATTATCAAGTTGATACAAGTATAATTGATAAAATTGGAAACGTAAAAAGTAAGAAATTAGAAGATAAAACTCGATATTCCGCATTTCATCGAAAATGGATCGCGTGAAGACGCGGCCCGCGTTCATATATCGAAGGTATATAAACTTTTCCTGCCTTGGAGGGATGCATCCAGGATGCTGTATTGGATACACGCAGAGATCTTTTTAAGAGAAAAACATTCGCGCGACACGTGACAATAACGTGACACGAGTGATGGCAAACGTGAATTTCCAATCGCTGAATACCTTCGTGCATCCTAAATCTTTTTTAACGAACAACAATTTTCTGCAATTGCGCCATAAAAAAATGTCAACTTCTCGTTTCGAAAACATGGAACAACATTTCGTCGTTTCGTTTCCCGTCACAACTTTGCTCTGTTGAATAGCTCCAATTGGAAATTTCAGAAAAGGCACTCGATATTACCTATGATCCTAGGGGAGGAAAAAAGCTTTGGAACATTTACACGATCGTCGCATCTTCTTGCCTCGCGTCCCTTCGAAATCGAGTCGAAAATGGTGAATGGTGGTGGTGGCCCCTTTCATCCCTCCGCGCCACTTTTTTCCAATTCACCGCTGTCAGAATTATCTTCGGGATAAAAACTGTTTACGATCGTTAAGTCCTCGTTACACTCGTCGCTTAATCCGCGAGAAGAAAAGAAGGGAAAATAGAATAGAGAGAAAAACCCAATTACAGCGTGCAACGGGGGGGTAATTTGCAATAATTCACATGGAGCTCCCGCGACACGTAGTGGGCAAGTAGTAGTAGTAGTAGTAGTAGTAGTAACGGCATGTTGTTAATCAGCCTCGCGTGGCAAGCACCTGCACCTACGTATGAATAGGAGAACGTGTGGGGGTGGGTAGGAGGCACACGTGTGGAACAGTGGTTCTCCTCGAACGAATCCCTCGGCTCGTTGAGCAAACGCGATAAACTTACCCCAAACCTTGAAAGTAGTAAGCTTTGAGTCATTTTTTAATTAAGATCCTTATACCGCTGGATCCCTTTCTTCGTCTGTTGCTTTCTCATTTTCCCTTTTCTCTCCACCAGAGGCAGAGCTCGTTCGCCCAATTGGTAGCCAATTAAATTGCACCGTTTCTACGGAGGCAACCGCGTAATCGAGATTTGCCGAGCAAAAGGTAAAAATCGTCGAGTTACGATTTCCACGGAGGATATTTTTTAATTTTACTTTACCGCGAAACAGTTGAATTCTTCTTCAGTTTCAGGGTTCAGCAATCGTTCTCTTTCGCCTAGAATTCTTGAAAATCGTTTGGAAAGTGGATGACGCGTGAGAAATCGGGATGAGGAGACGCTTAATTCCGAGCGTGGAGGCGTTCTATTTGCATTTTATCGTTTAATATAAGTTTATTGCGAGGGTGGAAAGGCCGTTTCGGCGAATATACAAACCGAGGCGATGCGCCTTCCATCCCGATGTGTCTTTGCCCTCGTAAATGATGGAAGCTGCGTTATAATTTTGACAAATAAGAACGTACTGCCGCGGGTGGTTGGGGCGCGAGCGAAATACGACGTGTTTGCCTGCCTCGTAACGTTTCACCGTGCGGAATAATAATAATAATAATAATGGGGAAATTTCCAAACACGGAACCACCACGTGAAATGGTGGAAAAGTTATTAGTAAGTAAGAGACGCGTGTCGTATAAAGGCATAGATGCAAATTTTTCAGAGACCGAGAGTAATGATGTACAAAAGAAGCGAAAGATACTCGTTAAATATCAGCTGAGAATATTTTATGCGTCTGGTTATTATTAAAATTATTAAAAATATATATATAAATTATTAAAATATCTTATAAAAACAAATCCAATCATTTCGTTCCATTATATTATTCTATAAATTATTTTTCAACAGAAAATTATTTATATTGCTGTAACAAACATACACAAAGTATCGAAAATTTTCTCTTGTTCCAAGTTTTATTTAATTCGTTCTCTCGTACATCAATCCTCCGTATAAATAATAAAATTTCCAAATTACTAGCAAGAAATACAAATATATTGTACACACATACATATGTCGAACAATTCACGAACGAGTAAAACGTATCAATGAAAATGATCAAACGACATCAATACCTCCTCTCTCGATCCATCCTCCCAACCACCCGTAAAATCGACGAAGCAGGACAAACTCGCAGGACCCTTCCGATATTCCAAACATTCTTCAACATCCAAAACGAGGAGGGTTCGACGTTCGGAAAACACGAGCTCGACTGTCGCCCTTTTGATCCTCCGTGTCGTCCCCATCCGAGCGACCGCGAATTTTTCATATTTCTCCCGAAAACTTCCTGAAAAGAGTCTAACAGGGTGGATCGAGGCGAAGAAGACACCCTCCCCTATGGAAAAATGTTCCACGGTGACCGGTGTAAATCGGCGTCCATCCCCTCTCCACCCCTCCCCTCCGGTGAAGATACGTCAGATACGTATGAAAAGGGCGGTTGGACCACCCTTTTCCCTCGAACCACGGGGTTTATTACGTACGAAGCTGTACGTGTCAGTCGTATGGCTTTCGATTTCGAAGGCGGTTCGCTTGGTCATCGTAAAAGAAGGGACGCGATAATGTTTTAACTATACAGGTATAATGACGTTTTTTTTCACAGTGAATTAAGCGCCAAAGAAAGGGTCCCATCCTGTGCACAGTGATGGAAGAACGAGAAAGACATCTGTTGTACCCGCGAGATTCCTTAAGCGTAGCACAGGGGCACTTATGCGTCGCTTAAAGTGGCATTAAGGGCTACAATAGGGCCGAAAATGAAGGGACGTGAACGATCTATCACATCGTTCCTCTCCTCTTAGACGAGAGGAGGTGGAGAGAGAAAGAGTTGAAAGAATGATTTTTAAGAATCGTATATTTATCGATTCTTAATATTACTTTACTACTGTATTTTGCAAGAATATTTTAACCCCATAAAACAATAAGATGACCCTCTCGTTATTTGATTGGAGAAGTGTAGCAAGATTATTTGAACGTTACAAAAAGAAATCGTGAGAAGAAGAATTCTTATATTCGTGCTTCTTTCTATAATCGTTTCGCTTTTACGATAAATAAAATAGTATTAACATAAAAAAAAAAGGAAAGAAAATTGTCACGCGGGATGATCCGGTTCAGGCGCAAATAGTAGGAGTTCTTGGTGATGGGGGTCGTCGAAAATTGGTGGATTTTTCCTCTATGTCTTCCTCCCCCTATCTAAATCTGCCAATTTCCAATGGATGCAACGGCGTCGCGAATCTTGGATGTTTACTCGACGCCACGCGGTGAAAAGCGGGCCGACGTGGAGAATACACGGGAAACAGAAAACCGTTGCAACCGTTGCAACGGAAAGACGGTGGTGACGTGAAGCGAGAGAGGGAGGAGGGGAGGATGGGTTGGAACAGACGAGGTGGAAAAAGGAACGGAGGGAAATGAAGAGAATAGAAGGCGGAGAGAAAGAGAAAGAGAGAGAGAGTGAGTGAGTGAGGGGGGAAAAGAAGAGAAGGAAGAAGAAGAAGAAGAAGAAAGCGGATTCGAATCTTTACCAACCACTCGGCGAGACACCTGCGGGAGGGAAAATCTCCTCTGCCTTTGAAAAGCGAGGAAGTGGAGAGGTTTATTGAGTCCTGGAACACGTAGTCTCCCGAGGACATGCCGGAAAGTGCGAGTGAAACCTCTTCTTCACCCATTCGTCCCACCCCGCCCCGCCACGCACCGCATACAACCAAGCCCCCGGTGAGGGGTGAGGGGTGAGGGGGTGAAAGTGTATTTACTGCTCGTTGCCGGGGAAAGAAAGACAGACAGACAGGGGGGAGCCGGTGGCTTCGCGATTTTAAGAAAATGCTTGGGACTCGTTTCGCGATTCCCAAGATTTAAAATGGAAGAGGGAGAGGGGCGGAGAGAATCGAGGGAAATTGATAGTTTCACGGGGGGAAATGGCGATTTTCAGAAGAATTGTTGAAAACAGTTGAAAATGGAATAAATATTATTGCGTTCGATAGTTGAAATCTTATATTATAGAATATAAGATTTCTTGTTTATAATATTTTTAATTTTCCAATATATGTCGCAATATTTGAAATTCTACATATCTTTTATCTTTTAAGTACGAATTTATCTTAAAAAATATTAGAAAAAATATAAAGATCAAATAGAAAGGATTGAATCTGTCGATGATTAAAATAAACAGGATATATCCGGTTATCCTCTTAAGTGATTAAGGGTTGAAATGATATAAAATTAGATGGAACGATACAAAATTACATGGAAATTAATCGGGCAGAAAAATTATACAAGTATGCGAAGAATGGATCGTCGAATTCGTGAACTATTTAACGCGAATTCGAGGAATTCGAACACGTCGAACACGAAGCACTTAAAAAGTTAAAACAAAGTGGAAAATTACAGGAAAAAAAAATAATAATAATAATTGAAATCGTCGAATGAAACTCTAAATTCCACGTAAACCTGTTGATACCAACGACTTTTCCATATTCAATCAAAATCTAATCGTACTTGGACTCGTTCGAGATCACCCAACCAGTTTTCTGCGACCATGTGACCAACGACGAGAAGGAAAAATACGAGAAGCCAACGTTCAACGAAAAAAAAAAAAAAAAAGAAAGAAAAAAAGAGAGAAAAAAGAAAGAATGGTCGATGAAAAATCATCGAAAGCAGTTAACCGAAGAATAGCAGGTGGAAAAATATCACGTCTGTGGTAAATACGAGGAGCGAGGCGAAAGTTCTTGGAAGGTAGTGTTGGGTGGATAACTCGTACGCCATGCAGGAACGTAATTGGATATAATTTTTGCGGGCCGACTAACCGAATTAGACGGCGGTATGTTTGCGTTACTGGCGGCTGTGGTGCTCCCGGCGTCGTCGCGAGATGGGTGGCGCGAGGGCGGAAGGGGGATGAAAAGCCCGCGGGGTAACAACCGCCGCGAATTATTAACAGAAGCAGCGGCGCCTCGCCCCTACGAGTCACGCCGTGTGGCAAAGTAAATCAGCCCACGGCGATTGCGAGCGGAACAGAGAGGCTCACACCTGTACTTCCTACCTTTTCCCTTTCCTACTCCCCTCCCCTCTCTCTCTCTCTCTCTCTCCTACTTTTCTCCACGTCGAATAAATCGGGTTGGATTATTCCTAGGGATCCTGCGGCTACGTGTTTGCGTTCCGTGTAACGAGTGGATTTCGTAATGGGGGTTGAGTCTGGCCCGCGTTGTTTCAGATTTCGCGGGAATTTTTTTCGGTAATAGGATTGGAGATTGCGGGGGGATGAGTCGTTTAAAAATTTTAAAAGGCGGAAATTCAGGAAATTTGAGCGGAGATAAAGATGAAAAGAGGAAGATGAAATACATCCACAGTGGCTGTACACGATCGAATCAAGGGCGGAATTGTAATATAAAATTTGGATGATCGGCAATGGAGGCGATGAAGTGAATGTACTTGTATTTACGTACGATTATGATCTTCGAGAAAGAAGAATTTGAACAATTTGATCGACAATTATCCAACGATTTCCTCTAAATTAATTATATTGTGCCGCGTTATCGAAATCGTGTTAGATGTTAAATCCTGGACAATTTACGACTAATTGTTCCGGCTATGCCTATTGTCTACTCCCAAACTATAGTGGAAAATCACCCGAATCGCGATCCGCGCTATGTTTTAACGCACGAAAATTGCACGTATTTCCAATTAGTAGAACAATCGGGGAATAACGCGATTGTTGCGCCCGCACAGCAAATACAACGAAATTATCGAGTCAGGCGAAAAATTGGGAATCGAACGTCCGGAACGATTACAGTTCCGCCGATTCAGCATTCAGACAATTTTCATTTTATCGGGCGCCGGATTCGTGAATGTTTAAACATCCTCGCCCGGAAGAATCATGCCGTGGCAACTGAATAAATTTCGAATTTATATCGAACCTGCGAACTTTTATATCGCTTGTTTCGTCGACGGAAGACGATCCTGCCGCGATTTATCGCCCCTCCGAGACACTTCTTGACCCGTTAATTTCTCGGGTAAATTCGAGGGAATTGTTCGAGGCGTCGTGGAGCGAAAAGCTTCGAAGAGGAATAAAAAAGAAAAAAAGAAAAGAAAAGAAAACAGGGATATTTCGAGCGAGGAAAGGTGAAAGAGAAAGGAGAAGGAGAAAAAAAATAATGATAATAAAGGAGGGTGGAAGCAAGCGCGCTCTCGCGTATTTACGCGGATGTAAAATGGAATCAGTTTATGGCAGGAATTAAACTCCCGTGAAATGAAATCGCCATCGCTGCAAAGTTATCAAGCGGAGAGTTACAGGCAGAAATACAAACGACCAATGAGACGGTAAAAATTTATTGTGTGTACCGAAGGAAATACCGAGAAGCAAGAGAATGGCAACGAAACGGTTGAATGATAAATGAAATAGAAACATTGCGAGCTCCCCTTTCTCTCTTCCTTTTTTTCCTTTTTTTACGATCATTTTTATATCATACGGGATAATTTTCTTAAGGGAAGAAGGGGAAGGAGCCTTGCTCGTTCGCGATAATACGTGGTTAAACTCGTCTCGAGAATTTTTCATCATCTTCCTTAGAAGAAGATCTAATCGAGAACTCGAGAGTGAAAATCACGAATACGACATTTCATTTAAATTTCCTATACAGAAATTTAACTTTGTAACCTTTTATACGATTTTCAATTGACGACAATTCATCGACGTAAAAAAATAACATTTGGATGAGATTAAGATATACATCGAGAGAAAGATATATTAAAATTACCGTCCTACAATCGTTTAACTTACAATATTTGCCCTACAATTACAGCAAGCAAATTTCATCACGTTTCGTAACGTTAATGAACAGATACAGATATCCTTGAATGTTTCATTCAATTTGTCGGGTTCATGAGGCTCGTAAAGTGACGTCTCTACTCGCACGTCGTATTGGAGCTAGTTTAGCAAGAAGAGTCGAGTTCTCGGGCCCGAGTAACACGCTGGATGCGGCCACAAACACGGAAACGATGTGGTACGATGGAGGGCCAGGAGAGCGATGTTATCGTTCCGTTTTAGCTTGACATCTTAGGACCGCCATAAACGATTCCCCTCGAAGACCTGCGGCTTCAGCTGAATCAACCTTATAACACCTCGCGTAATCTGGTTGGCTGGCGGGCAATATGGATCTGGAATATCTAAACTACAACGGCGTTACTCACGGTTCACGTATCGGCCCATGTAATGTCTTAACTCCGCTCGGCTTGTGTGCCTTTCTTTTTAAAGGGGTTTTTCATCGGGAAACGACCGTGCAAGACGTTCGTATCGACGTCGTTCTCCTATCTTTATTGGTCGTATGTTGATCGTGATGATCAGCTGCTGCTCTAAATAACGTGGATTTTCGATAAAAGAAGTGGAATCAAGGAATAATGCTATGATATAATAGAATTGTTGACGTTCAAGCGGGACGAAGGGGGCTTTTCTTCTTTGAAATCTTATCGATTCACTTTTCTGATTTGAACGTGGAGGATGATTAAAATTAGTTTTAGTCAAGGGTTATAAGGAATATACTAATCTTCGTAATCGAAAACAAGAATTTTTGATGAATATATCACACGTTAAAAATTCTAAGTTTACGTAGGAAACTTTATACATAAACTAGATCCAATTTTTAAGATCTATACAAACTAGGTTTATCGAGGATAATTTCTTTTTTAATTAAAATGAAAATTCCTGATGGTTGCTTGAAGAAATATTTTTATTTTTATCTGAATCAGAGATTTTAAATATTTCCTAAAGAAAAAAAAGAAGAAAAAAAGGAAAATGACACTTCTACACGGACAGAATTTAAGACGGGCGGACTTGTATTAAAATTTCGCAACATTTACGATAGCCGTAAAAGTTTCTCGATCCGCTTTATAGCGGGAAGGGGGGAGCATTAATGATTCTCACGAGCATTCAGCTGACGTCCGACAAAAGCAGTTTAACCGACACAGACGTGGCAATCGTGTCGTTGATACGACACCGGCCACGTCTCTTTCTTCAGAGAGACGCAATCTCGGTCAGCAGAAATTTAATTAAGAAGTACGCACGTCGAAGAAAACGCGCACGATCCTTCCTCCTCCTCTTCCTTCCCCCCTCCGCCTTTTTCATTCTCTCTTCATTTATCAGAATTCCGATTTCTCGGGGGGCGCGATCCGTTGATTAGAACGACGATCGGTTTGTCCCCCAGGTTATATCGCGTTCACTCAGCTAAGATGTCTTAATCTCTAGTCAAGTTTTTCTTCTTCATCGTGTAAAATTTCGAAATATCCTCCGTCAAATTTATCGATTCCAGGAATCGTACGTTATAACACATCGTAACGTATCAAATAATACATATATTTTACAATTTCGAAACGGAATACGGGTGTGCTTGAAAATTTTCACGATAGTTTCCGAGGACGAAAAGATTCGAGCGATTGGATCGCAGTTGGAGGGAGTTGGAGGGATATCAAGAACGAAGCTAAGTGAATCCGGGGCGGCCATTCGGGGTAATTAGCGAGGCGCCTAAATCACCGGAGTAGCATCGGCAGCTGGCAGATAGGCAACGCCGCCTGCGGGTACCACGATGTTGCTACTAGGAAGGAAGGGAGGAGAAACGGGCAGAGAAACGGCGTGGATGAAAATGGAAATGCGGGAATGGGGAACGCGGAGGAGGGTGGCTCCGTTTCAGCCACCGCTGCCTCTACCTGATGCCTCAATGTGCATTGATTGGACAATCCTCGGCATTCAGCGACACGCTGTTAGTCGCTGTTTCTATCTATTTATCGTGGCCTCTTGCCTCGTTCCAACCAGACACCAACCTCCCCTCCCATTTCGTTCCAGATTATTTCGATTATCGCTCACACATTAGAATTAGAAAATAGACGAATCTTTGCTTTATCTGATTGTCATATTGCTGGATAGATTAATGAGAAATTGTTACAAATTTAATGAAATAACGACAAATCTATTTTATTATCAGTCGAAAGAGGATCGTGAAAGTTGATAAAGATAAATTCGTAAAACTTACTAAGGATATATCATATTTGAATACGGAGGAATAAAATAAAAATTTGATAAAAATTCCGAGAGAAAAGCGAAGAGAGAAATAGTTTTTCCATTGGAAAAATTCTAATTCTAATCGAAGATCTCCGGAGAATAAAATAAAATGAAATAAAATAAAATTCGTTTTTTTTTATTTTTTACACACAAGAAGGCAAGACCGTTCTTCTGGGGCGGATGTTCATAGAGAAGACCAATAAATCCGTGGAGCGGTCGGCCGACCATCCGTGAGAGGGTGCATCTATCGCGGCGCCGATATATAAATCCGCATCGGCGGTATATCAGGTTTTATGGCCACGGTAGTTATTTACGCAACGGATAAAAATGCACGTGGAAAACGGTCGTAAACGCGTGGAGAGGGTGGCCTGGCAGGCCGTGGCTGCAGATACGGCTGAAAGCGGATCGCCTGCTACGGCGAGGAGAGAGGGTGAAAGAGGAAAGAAACACGCGGAGTGAACATTGAAATTTCTCCTTCTTCTTCCTTTTTTTTTTCCTCCTTTAAGAAAGAAACATATCGAAAGAAGAAACAGCGAAAGAGAAGAAGAGGAGACGAGCAGCAGAAGAGGAAGACGAAGGAGAAACGGAAGAAGGGTCGAAAGAGCTGAGTAAAAGAGAGAGAGAGAGAGAGAGCAGGGGGAGGCTATCCACGTACGTTTTGGTGGGTAACAAATTTATACGAGTTCGCCTGATTTATTGGCCGCAAGTTTAACAACAGCCGACCGGA
>NW_006263513.1:753202-759438 GCF_000469605.1 Apis dorsata | reverse complement strand
CACCCCTTCCCTTCCCCAGAAAAAGGGGGTGTGGTGAGAGAGTGGCTGCCGATAGCGGAATTTATGACACCCTCGTATGGATCCCTGCATCTCCAAGTAACTCGACGATCTTCCACCGAGATACTTGATACAGTGGGCCAATCATTGATTCGGCCCGAATATACACGGGTTTCGTTTCGAACATGCACTGTATCATAAACGTTTTATGTGGACACGGGTTGCAACAGACATTTATCTTCCCGCGCTCGCGGGAAACTCCCTCGGCAGGCGGTGTCCATTCGGAACGTTCAACTAAACTTTCCGGCTGTGTTGCGTTATCAATTGCACCGGCTGAAAATTCCTTCTGTAAACTCTATTCCAGCTTTTCCAGAAGGGAAAAGAATTTCTATTACGAACAAATTGAGTTTTTAACCGGGGATACATATGTAGGGATTACATATGTAGCCATAATTTTCTTTCACAATGTATTCGGATACGTATTTATACGATACGTTATAAATTTTATTAAAAGATATTGATAGAAATCAAAATAATGGCAAATTAATATTTCGGATCGATTGATATTTTTGAAAAATATTTTTCGTCCCTTCCCTTCCTCGTTAAAAAATTACTTAAAATTGACCAAAATACCAAGAGATTATCAAAGAATAATAGAATTACCATAGAATAACCATTGAATCCAAATTTCTTTCAAAAGAACAGAATTGACAATTATTGTCGTTCGTTTCGCCAATTCATTCCGTCAAACGCAAACGACAATACGAATAAAATAAACACGAGAAACCCAATACGATCCAACACCCCCCCCAAAAAAAAAAAGAAAAAAGAAAAAAAACACTTAACGCGATACGAGCAAAGTTCTTAGCAGAAGTAGGTTCGCCACCGCTGAACGTGACTTTATGGCGAATAATTTCCTCCCCCATCCAATCCTCGAACAGCGGAACCGTTTTGCAAATAAACGATCCTATGTTAACGGTGAACGAAATTGGTTGTTGGCTCGGGCGAAGGAACGGCAGGGTATCCCTGACGAGGGAGTAGGCGGGGGAGGGTGTAACGAAAAAAGAATTGCCTCGGTTTAAACAGTCCGGGGCCGAGGGTAAGTAGATAAGGCGGGGGCGAGGCAAAGGGATGCGAGTTGTTATTTCAAACTCCGGGACGACGCCGAGATTCCTAGTTAAGAATTAGCAAAGTAATTAAGAGTCAGGAAATGGAGCAAAATAAGGCGGAGGGGGAGGGGGTAGCTTATATCTGGAACTTATACCGAACTTGGCCGGGCAAGGGAAAAGAGTCTAACTTAGGTCTCGGCCCAAGAGGGAGGGGGAGGAGAACGTGGCCACGGCTCTTTTCCGTTCCGAGGATTCAACAACCCTCCTCCCTTCCCTCCCTTACATTCCCGAACGGCCCGCTTTCAGCCAATTCCACGGCCATCTCCTTTCCGGTTCGTTCGTTTAGTACGAATCTTCGGCTAGAAATGTCGGAACTTTCTTCGAAAAACTGTTCCTCGACGGAACAGCGACGGAAAAAACCATCGGCGAGACGGGTGAATGACTGGCCAACGAAATTACCTGACGCCTTCTCCGATTCACCTTCTCCGCGCGTCCGCTTCTCCTCGCCGCTTGCATCCGTCATTTTTAATCGAGGATCAGAGAATGAAATAGATTTGTCTTTGGAGATTCGCGAATATAAAAGAAATTATTTCTTTCGACAGTTCTTTCCTCTCGTAGGAGGATTGTAGTGAATTAGATTTATTTTTCAAGCGATTAGTTGACGAGTTAATGTGGTTTCTTCGTGTTTGTTAATCGTCACAAATAGATTTCTTTTTTGGCAAGTTTGTGATTTGGATGGATATTAAGTGCGCGTTTCGTAATGCCACAATTTTATCCAGTGTTCGTCGATATTACGAAAGCAATTTTCGTTTTAATAAAGTCGGCTACGAGCTCGTTGCACGAGTCCCGTTGGCGGTTCGTGGCACGATAAAATCCCGATCGAAACAATGCAATTTCGATAGCAATTGTAAGTTGGCATGAACAGGATATTTCAGAATTGGGAAGAGATTTCTCCGGTAAAGATTCGATGAAAAAATGATACGATTGAATGGGACACACTTTATCGTGATTGGATTGGTTAGAATTGAACTTATGCAATAAACGTGAGGTTAGTGGTGAGTAGTAGCTTAAGAATTTTTTTTACGATTCTGTGAATTATCTCGAACGATTCTATTACACTCATCGCTTTTTTCTTTTTAATAAAAATAACTTACAAATTGTACTCAATAATTAAGAAATGAATAAACAAGATTCAAAGATCTTCTATTACATCTCTTAATTGTGAAAATATATTTTCATCATCCACGATGTTTCTACGAGTCTAACAATATCAAGTACAAATAACGCAGCATTCGTCCCTCGATCGAATCACATCCTCCCCAAGATTAATCCCCCTCAAATAAAAATTGAAAACTGAAAGGGGCATTAAAATGAAGTGCTCGCAATCCGTTAGACGGCAGTAAAAGTTGATTAAAGAAGGTGAAACAGGGGGCGGGGGCTTAAAGACGAAGGCAAAGAGGAAAGGGGATAATCGGAGGAGACATCGATGGCCAGTGGTGGGGCCGTCAGAGACATCTGGCGGCTTTGTCTTCGGGCCAAGACACGCCTCCTTTACGAGTTGGCTTAGCTCTATAAACGCTTTTCTCAGGGGGCAATCGGCTCCCTTTCGCGATTTACCGTCCATCGTGGCCGATTCTTGCGCCAGACAAGCAAAAGGACACCGAATCGCGACGCGCTCTTCCGCAAGCCAACAACGTCGCGTGCTCGGAAGAAGAAACGAGCGTGGTAAAGGCTATTGGTTGCAGCTAAGCCGGGAAAGGACCTCGATGGAGAAAAGGAAAAGGACTTGACCCTTTCTCTCTCTCACACACATACACGCACACACTCTTTGTTCTGTTGAAAACGGAACGCGTGATTTTACCTCGTAAAGGTACAACCGGTTGCTCATCCTTGTGACGTTAAGTAAACCGGCTTCTACTTTCAGAGATTTTGTAAAAAACGTTGCAAGTAGATGGATACCTTGCCATTTTCGCTGATGAACAGTTCAATAAATAATTCTATTCTTTTACACACATGACTTAATGACACGTAATAATTGGATGGATTAAAATGGACAAGACGTTTTTACGATCCTGAATGGCTCTAAATGGACGTTAACTTTTTCTCTTTTTGTATAAATTAACAAGATGAACGATATCAACTATCTGCAGTTTCAAAATTAACAAGAAAAAAATAGATTGCATACGAAATACATTCGCATATATTATACAATGGATATCTCCATAATTACAACTTTAGGAAATGTCTCCTTCCATGCCGTTATCGAAGGACAGTTTCGATACAAGACAAGTTTTTACGATCCTGAATGGCTCTAAACGGACGTTAACTTTTTCTCTTTTTGTATAAATTAACAAGATGAACGGTATCAACTATCTGCGGTTTCAAAATTAACAACAAAAAAATAGATTGCATACGAAATTCGCATACAATGGATATCTCCATAATCACAACTTTAGGAAATGTCCCCTCCCCTGCCGTTATCGAAGGACAGTTTCGATACGTTCTTATCGCTTAGGAAACTTCTGAAATTTGGCCAAGTTTGATTGAAATTCGGCGTGGTATCTGAGATACGCGCGACACACGGCGAACATCCGCGATCTGATAAGAGGGACGGTTACAGGGAGGACATGTCGAGTTGCATCGGACAATCCCCTCGATATTCCCCGGGAAAGTGGATCCTGGAGGAGTGGTACGATTGTATATATATATATATATATAAAGCTCGTAGATGCGGTTGACAGAAAATGAAGAAAAGCTGCGTGATCGGTGGGCGTTTCCATCGTAGACGAGGAAGAGTTTCGAGATTTGAAAACGAGCCGGTGAAAAATTCGATTACTCGCGTCGAAGGCACGCGAAGGGTCCAGGGGCGGAAATGAGGGCGCGTCTTCTGATTGATCGGGCCGAGAGGAAATCGCCTCGAGATTGGTTATTATTACCCCGTTAACGCGGTTACCGTTGCCACCAATCGTACTTTCAATCATCTTCGTTATCGAACTCCTCGCGACGAAATCGCCTTCCACCGCCCCTACACCGCCTCCTCCTCCTCCTCCCTTTCTTTCGACGTCGCTCGTCTATCTTGTTCAATCTCGCCCCACGACCACTGTTTCTCTTTCGTCAACCTCCATTTCCTCCCGTGTCCAACACTCGATTTTCGATACGAGTTGCGGAACGAACGTTGATTATCGATTTGCCTCCAACACCCCCTGCGTTTCGACGATGCCTCGTTATCTTCGATTACCGGAGAACAGCGTGTATTTCTTTCGCTCTCAAAGAATTACGAAACACGAACAGGATATTATTTTCAAGAATTTTGAATTCATCGAACACGTTATATCCAAATTTTCAATCGACCGATTTGAAATTCAATACGACAGAAACATTCGAATCGTGAAATGTGTAATCGCAAAAACGGGAGGGAGAATTTTTCCATTCGCCTGTCCTCTGGAAATCGACCTCGTTGACGACAACGTTGACGATTTAAAATTCGCCACGTAGCCACGTAGCCTCCTATTAATATCGAAAGGGGAACTCCAGCCGCGTATTATTCGTTCCGCCCCCCTCGTGCGGCCGCGCGAGAAACAGTGGCCGAGATTTATGCCCGGCTACGTGACAAAAGGCGACCAACTCGAGTCTAGTTTACAGGGGCGATGCTGGGACGGAAATCTGAAATATTCAAGGGACGGAGGAGGAAAGGTATGTATACTATACGTGGGAATTCGAGTCTGTCTGCAGCGTGTAATAAATTGAAACGTGCATATCTCCGGAGGCGAAGCCGGTGGTCGTGGTATACCAACACGAAGCTGGCGAGCGCAGATAAGCAACGACGCGGTAATCCTCGGACACACTGTATAAGTTAACGCCGCTAGACCTTGCGTATTACATTAACGTTCAGCCCATCGTCCCCTGGGAGGGAGAAACAGAAAATAAAGATAAAGGTGTAAAGGGTATAGCGCGAGAGGAATAGCTGGGCTGCTTAGCTTCTGTGGAGAAGGAGGAAAAGAAGGAAGGCTCTCGGGATAATTTCAAAAGGGTTGCTAGTCCTAACCGGAGACAAGCTGCTACTATCTGGTTAAAAGGCGTGCCGTATGGTTAAATGGTCGGTGTGGTTGCAGGACGCGGCGTTAAAAGGTGCAAATAGCCGAAAGCTTAAAACGCCGACTTTTCGAGCGTCGAGGACGGAACTCAGAGGGGCCCTGAAAATATCCACCCGCGTGCCGGTAATAAAGTTAGTGCCGATGTGCTCGGAGAGATAGTTGGCCGAGGGATGCGGAATTGCGGCACGGTTGGAAACAAAAGCAAGCCGAATTCGCCTCTTTGTTGTGCAAGGAAGGGGGGAGGAGGAATTCTCGAATCTTCGTGTTCCCGCCCGCGTCACGGATTAGCCGTGGCGGCGATAATAGCCGTGATAATGGTAAAATGACTTCGAGCAGTGCGGATTTTTGAAAGGATTGCAGCAGCTTTGATTTAATTTTTTAAGTCATTCGGATTCGGATACGATTTTCAATCGTATCCCGATGTAACAGTATCATCGTGAATTGTATAAATTTTGTCGTGAAAAAAATTCACGGAGATAAGAGCGAAGATATGAAATGAGATAGGAGGTTAAGTGTTTTAACCTGAATTAGTCACGCGTGCTACGTAACAGCGACTCGGTTAGTAAACAAGGATTAAATAGCAAAAAGAAGCTTCGTCACTTTCGTGGAACAAAGTATTTCCTAGAAAAAAGTATTTTTATTTTTGTTCTGTGTGTGTATATACCAGGCTTATGCGACACATTCGTTACGTCCATCGTTACGATCTCAAGAAGTCTGTTAATTCCACGTTCATTAGTCACGACGAGGTATCCGGTGAAGAACGAGGCGCGCCTAGCTCGGAGACGAGCATAATTAAAAAACGAAGGTTTCTTCGTTAATAATTAGATTTCGTTGCATCGACGACAAAATTAAGAAGAAGAAAAGAACACATACGTTCGGCCTCTTCCCGATTGTAAAATATTTCCTATCTCTGCACTTCTTCGAAGGTAAGGAACAAATTTATTTGCCTTATCGATAAGTTCAACGCTTGANGAATTTCCGTAACAGGTTAGAAAATATTTAAAATATCTCCGTCACACGCGAACGACCATCATCA
>NW_006263513.1:747930-753162 GCF_000469605.1 Apis dorsata | reverse complement strand
CCATCACTCGCACTTACCGACTTCTTTTACGTCACTCTTACGCGAAACGTAGTTTAAGACCCGATCCACCTCTCGCAAACTGTAATTTATTCCAGCGACGAGCCGTTATCGAAAAACATAACTAATGTCCTCGTCATCCGCAGCGAATTTTCGTCGTTGAAAAGGAAGAGGTGGAGGAAGGAGGAGGAGGAGGAAGAGAAAAAAAAACCATTTTCGTTCCTCTCCTCCGCGTCGTAAGCCGCGGTACAACACAAGGTGGCGAGGGTACGTCAACGACTTAAATCGATATCCAACGATGTCGTGCCTCTCTCGTAGCAAAGTCATCCTGAAGAAACGGTGGGCAATTAATCATACGGACGCGAACAGAAGCCGTGATAATAAATGCACGAGAGCGGACTGCGTGCACGACGAGAGAGATATATAGTTGAAGAGATATATAGGAGAAGGACTCGAATGAGGGGGGAGGGGAGTCTGACGTTTCCGGATAGGGTGACAATCAGAATGACACCGCGTATCCTTTGTAACCCAGTAATTAGTTTCCTCTGTTATGCGTGTCCTCTATCTAGTTACCTCCTCTAGTCATTGAGATACCGCATGATATGAAACCGAGAATAGCGTGTTCCGTATTACGATAACGATTCGCGTATTTGTAAGTATATTGAATAAGTCTATTTCTATATTTTGTTAATTTTTTCAGGAAGAAGAAGACGCTTTGTTGAATATCGGATTTAATGGGAAGAATGAAAGTAATAAGGAAGCTTTTCTTTTTTTATTCTAATTAATAATAATATTTGGAATTGATATTTCTTTTTAAACTCAATATTCAGTTTTTTTGAAATTGTTGAATCGAAATATTTAGTGAAAAAGAAATAAAAAAAAAAAAAAGGTGAAGCTGATCCAAATTCGGCGAAATTACTGTTATTATATTTCATATAAAGAATGCAAATTCCGATCACCGATCGAGGATCGAGGGTATTTAAACCCGGTATCAACGACGTCGTAACACTTTGCAGAAACGACGGGAACGATAAAATTTCAGATTCGTCGGATCATTACGATCTAAATATGAGAGGAAATATAACCCTAATCGGCTCCGGGGGACCCGAGGGAGGTGCAATAATCGGGAACGGTCCCCGTACGGCCATGAATTAATTCCGCCCGGATAATTCTCCATTATTCAACCCACGAAATGATTATTTCGATTCTAGCACGCACTCGATCCACGCAATAGAATTTTCTATCATTTTATTCCACCTTTCCCCGGTATAATACAAACCTTGATCGGTTAATTTATAAATCGACAAATATTACAACCCTCTCCCAAAGAACAAAAAAATTATCTTACCTTCTCCTACCAAATTTCCCCACGATAAAGATAAAAACCGCCAATCTTTTCGCTCGATATATATATAATTTATTTCCAAATACAAAGCACTCAAAAACAAGGAAAATCACGGAAAATACGGAGCAACTTTTATTCACGAGAAACCTAGCCTAGAAGACTTCCTATGAAATCCAAAGCTCTTCTCATTTCGCAACGAAATCTGGGAGAGGGGAGGGAATGGGGGAGTCGATGCAGCCACCTTAGCGGAGGACGAAACCATTTTAATACCGTCGCTTTAATTACAAATGAGACTGACGCAACGCGAAAAACAAGCTCACCAGCACGAAAGAAGGAGAGGGGGGGGGCGAGAGGAGGTTGGTTGGCCAGGTCTCATAAAGCGTCTACGGCATTATGCTCTGTCCGCGGTAACTTCTCCCAAAAGCGTCGGTGCAATCAGCAATTCCCGCGATACCACACCACCAACAAGGGCCAGACACAGGGAGGAGGAAGCTGGACTGGGTAATCGCGGCTCCGAACACGCTAGGGTTGATAGGGGGCGACGGATAGGAGAGGTCGAGGCAAATCTCAGAATTTAATATCCTTCGAAGAGGTATGTAATATCCCCTAAAAGCCTCGCATTTCCCTAAGATCCCAGATAGATGGTCGTGTCGCGCGAAAAACTTGCGTACACGCGGGTTTCTCGCTCAAAAATCATCGAAAGAGAAGGTGCACACTTGCTTTTTCGTGGATGGCTCTGCTTATTTTTCTTTCTTGCTTTCGTGAAACTCTTAGGAAGGAACGAGAGAGATGGAAAGAGATGGAAAGAAAAGATTATTGCTTCGTATATATATATATATATATATGTGTGTGTGTGTGTGTGTGTGTGTGTGTGTTATTGCAAGAACGAATGTGAAAAGTGATTCTGTGAATACGTGAGAATTTCGAATGCGATGATAGTTTAGGCAAGATTATATGTCGTACATGTGTAAGGAACCACGGGTATTGGCAGAGAGTCAAGCAAGAAGATTAAAAAAAGATCAGGATCCTTTTGGAAAAACGAGAAATGCGTTTGGAGAGCGTGTAAAGTAAAATATATTTCTACGTTATTGTAGTATTTAATTGTATCTGATTAATTGCAGATTTTCGCCTGTGAAATCATTTAACGGAAGACGCACATGCGAACAAACACGCTCTTTCTCTTCGAAAGAGACTATATTTCTTCTTACGCTACGTTTCGAGAAATGGAATGAAAATTATTGTTAGATACATATTGTAAAAATACAATCTATGTAAAAAAATTGTAAAAAAAATATATAAAGTGGAGTAATTAATTAATTAAAAAGTGTGTGAATATTTCTATATTACGAGAAATATTCGTACGAAATATTTGGCAAAATATTATACGTATTGTGCGTTCGAGGTTAAAACAAAAACGTATAATAATATTCGCTTAAATTATAAACACGAGTCGATTCGTTTTGTTTATACTTTTACCGTACCGTATTATATACCGTAGCGTATTATATACGTACACACACGAAATTTAATCCGTACGTTATAATATTTATACTCGCAGATTTCCGTTTGCGAAATCAGTTGATAAGAAGACGCGCTTGTGGACGGTTCGACGGTGCTCTCTTTCCTTCGTTTTATATATATATATATAAAAAGCGACACATTTTACGTCGAAACGAGGGAAGATGGAAAGAACGTGGAAAGATTATTGATGGGCCCCCGATAGCTAAGATGAAGGCAAGCGAATCACTGCCGGTGTAATTACGAAATGGCTGTTAGGACGGAACGCCGTTATTCCAGCACGAACCGATCCATCATCCACCGTCGCTACGGGGTGGCGTTGAGCTGTAAACCCTATCGTTTTTTTCTCTCTCTCTCTCTTTCTCCCTCTCTCCCTCCCCCCTCCCTCCATCTCCTCTCCTTTTCCCCCTCTCCCGTGTGATTTCATTCGCGCTTTAACGCCTTCCAGATGATCGGGGGGATCGCCGATGTAATTACCATGAAGTGGCTTTCATCGTGCTGCGCCCATTTGATGCTCTTAAGGTGAATTCATTGTTCACAGGCCCGTCCGTATTGGGAATCGATCATAGATCACCGTTGACATCATCGGTGAAGAGAAAGGGAGGAAATCTTCGTCGATATCGGCACAGGTCCGACACCTATTTTCACGTCGGGGGAATCCCGCTTTTCCGCGAGACGCTGGAAAATTGCGCGTGAAAAGCAGACGAGACGTTTTAATTTATTTACGTTGCGGTGGCGAGGGGAGTTGTGGACGACATTTCGATCATCGAAGGAAGTAATTTATTTCTTCGTGCTTCTTTTATCTCGCGCATCTCGAGCGGAGGAACGAAAGGATTTTGATTCCACTGTGGTAAGAGATCCTTTGAAATTTTGTCGTGAATAGTGAACATTATAATTTAATTATTATTAGTGGTTCGTAAAAAAAAGGCATAGTTTAAGTTTTTATTATTTTTTATGCGGTTAATGCGAATAAAAGATTATTCTTCTACGATTGGTGCATGTTGTTTTTTAGAATTTTTTGAATTTTCTTTCGCTTTTGATTTTTGATTTGTTGATTTTATAATATATATATATACTGCACAAAAGAAATTTTTCTAATAATTTATTTTGATTATTAGAATTATTGAATCGCGAATTCGAAAATTATTTAATCATTAAAACAATCATATGAAAATTACTTTAATTGAATATATCGTCTTAAAGAAACATCGTGCATTATATTTAGAATTATATTTGAAGAAAGCAACGTTTCACAACAATCTTAGAAAAATATTAATTTTCTTTCAATCTACAATTCTTTAACTTCGTTTCGCATCAAAAATCTCCTAACCTTATCTCGCGTTTCTTAATTAACACTCGATCGAACCCTTTTCGCGCCAATCGTTCACGTTTCCTCTACTTTACTTCGAGAACTGGAGGAAGAGAAGTCACAACGTCCGTGGAAACTCGGAAGCATCGTCACAAGAACGCAAAGTAAACGGAGTGACGTGTTATTTACCACCTTGTCGTAATCTCAGTTTCTCGGCTCCAACCCCCTCCCCCTATTCTTCCGATTTTTTTTCCCCATCCCCTTCCCTTTCTCTCCTTCATCCACTTCCGTTCATCACGGCGTTGACGAGTTAAAAGTCGGCTTCTTGTCACAAGCCGCGAAGTCGTTCGCATCGTATCGCCTCGACGATCTTGTCTCCCGTTTCATCATCACCCTTCCTCTCTCTCCCCGCTTGTTCTCGCGCCTCTTATTTCCGTTTTTCTTACTCCCCTCGAGCAGGCCAGCTTCCGCGATAAAATTATACGTAAAACGTTGGAGGCGGAAGTTGAATAATCGAAAAGAATTAATATTTTTGTTTCCTCTCGTGTCGATTCTGGATTCTCGAAATTTTGGAAATTTTGAGAGAACAGAGTTGATGCTTTTTTGAAATTTGTAAAGAACATTTTTCTAAATTTTATTATTAAAGTATCGTTGAATGATGCTACTCGATACGATAAAGGGCTGTGACGAGATATTTGACACAGATTTCCAAGTATCTTAGACGTGGAACAAAATCTCTGACGAGAAGAATGTTCGATGGTCTAGAGGAATCGGCCTTGATAAGTCGAAAAATTTCCAAGCTTTTCATCGAATATCTGTATCAAGGAGGAGAGGCCTCTCAGAGAGGTACATTCATATAAATTTCAGAAGGTTGTACATACGAGATGAACATATTCTTTGAACGAGCATCCTGAAAAGCAATGCCTCTTTTCAAATTGTATAAGCTTGAATAAGCACGCCTTAAGGGGGATCTAAAGGAATTTTCTATATTTCAATATTCTCTATTCCCTTTTTATTTAACTTTATAGCCATTATATATCGACGATTATTGCATAAAATTTAA
>NW_006263513.1:743855-747746 GCF_000469605.1 Apis dorsata | reverse complement strand
AAAAAAAAAAAAAAAAAAAAAAAAGACTAAACATTTTTCTCGATCGGATTAGAATCAGAACCAGACGTCAATTTTATTTCAAATCAGCAATGAGAGAAACGGGGACGGATTCTTTCGTGGAAGTTTCAAAATTTCAAAAGTCGGGATTTCCTAAAATTGTTTACCGTTGACGTGAATGTTTTCGAGTAAATAGTAAATACGAAGCTACACGAAAATATACTCGGCGCGTTGCGAAGATTAAACTCACCATCTCTTTTCCTGATCTCGATAAATATTTTTAACTCTTTCGAAAAGAGAAAGAGAGTTTCTTCCGTGTAGAAATATCCGCTCGCGTTTATTTGCTTGACAGAAAGTTTCCATCTTTCTTTTTTTCTTTCTTCTTCTTTTTTTTCTTTTTTATTGTCTTTGTGTGCCGAAACGTCGTTTTACTTTTGCGCCAACGAATCAAGAAGATCGCGAAGATTACATCAAAGGGGAAACTTGTTCTTTTCGGGAAAGTATCCGATGGAAGCAAAGCGAGTCATTCTTTTTTTTAAATCCATTTTTATATGTGTTTTCGATGCATTTGTAAAATTCGAGATAAAAAATTTGATAAATGAAACGAAGAAGAATTTTCACGAGCAACAAATTGAAATTGGAATTTTATTTAACGATATTGTCGATCGATTGAATTATTTGGTTTTTATTAATTAATTAAGAAAAAAGAATCGAAGATCTTTTTTCTTAATTATAAATACTAATATTTTCCAAGAAATAGATTTAATATCTCGTTATTCTCTTCGTTTCTCTATTAAAATGCATCTAATTTTTGTAATTCAACGTACGTGATAAAAATAATTGCCAATCGGTAAAAAAAAATAAATAAAAAAAACTACTGCCAACTACTCGCAACCCTCGCGAAGGGCATACGCCTTGATTTATACGCCATTTAAAATGTTTGAATAAATATCGAAGAAAATAATCTCCCTCCATTTGTTTAACCAACAACTAAAGTACAATTTATCCTCGAATCCACGATAAACGTTTCTCCATTCATTTCGATCGATACCGCACGCTTCTAAATTTTCGAGGAACCGCTTTAAACACCCGATATAAATCTCCCTCCTAAAACGGCCAGATTTATCCGAAAATTCGGGGGAATATTTCCCCATGCGGTGGCCGCGATAAAATCCAAAGTGCGGCGATCTTGCACGGTGCCGATACCGTTTCGAGATTTAAAACATTCACGATCCCTCCCCCCACCCCGAATTTCGCGTGACATCGAAGATTATAAAGTATTAACTGGCGCTAATATTTTAATGGTTAGCCGTTTCCACGACCGAGGATCCGCTCGGCCTCCCAAGCCATTCCGCTAAAAATTGCCCGATAAAAGCGCCTTTATTGTTGTCCGGCCGAGCGTTAAAGTTCATCGGCCATACTGCAACAGTTTCGCTTCTGGAGGCTGGCATACCCGTTCTCAACGGTTTGGAAAATGGATTCGTTGTTGCCAACCAATTTTCCCGCTCTTTCCCCCTTGTGTGTACGCGCGCGTCTGCGTTTTTTTTTCTCTTTTTTTTTTTTCCCCCTTCCTTTCTTCTTTTTTCTTTCACCTCTTTCTGACAAATTTCGAACACGTCGGGGGCCACTCGACGGGAAAGAAATTGAAGAGCGACGCGATGAAACCGCAAAATGTTTGCGTTGCTTTCTTTCTGCTCTGAATTCGGAAATTAGAAATAATACTTCGTATTTTGGGGGATAAATAATTTAAAAATTTTATTCGAAATACTTCTTTGTTTAGTTATGATACATTAGAATTTATTTCCCTCGATCTCGATAACAATACATAATAAAATTGGTTGGCAACAACGTTTCTTTTTTTATTTTTACAAAACTCCCTACAACGTAGAATTTATTACATTACATAATAATTACACAATTCTAATTAACCATCCTAATCCCACAAAAACGTATATTTCATTCGAACAAAAGAAACAACTATCCCAAGAATAATAATATTTCAAATCGCACCACGTCTTATTGGATCTATGTCGGAGAAGATAGCACGAAAGAATCCGAATCGAGTCGCGTCGTATAATATCAAAGATCAAAGTTAGACCCGTTGGAGGGAGGGGGGGAGAGGAGGAGAGATCTCATCCACAGTTGCGAAGTATGGCAATATTTTAAAGGTTCGAAACTTTCGGTTAGTTCGATTCAGATTTCCGGCCGGCAATTCGTCTACTTCTCGACGCCATCTCGTCTAAACGATCTTCGCGGTGGAACGGGTCTAACCTCCGTGGTTAGATTAATCGCCGATCCTGACGTCGGTATGGAAGGGTGCAAGGGGAGAGGAAAGTGGAGGCAACAGGAGAACAGAAAGCTCCAAAGCTTTCAAGGATAGGCCAACGATAGGCCAACGTATCGAATTAGCCAATTATCCTCGTATCGAACGTAATCCTTTCGTGGCCGACTGCACCGTACCAAGATTTACAACCCCTAGATCATTCTTCCGGATGGAGAAAGTTGGAGGAGAAACGACTTTGAAAGAAGTAAGAGGAGAAAGTAAGACACTGTTCCACGAAGAAAATATATAGATAGGCGAAAGATAGAGAGGAACGAAAGAAGGAAGAGAAACCGGAGCAATTTCTCGCCGCGGAGCCAATCCGCCTAAACCTGCCACGCGGTTACAAATATTAATTCCCACCCTCGTTCTCCTCGTTTTTTCGACCGAAAGTGTTCCACCATCGAACACCATCGCTTGTTCGAGGCGATACAGGCTCTGCCTGCACATAAGTCAGGATGATTAACACGCGAGACGTGCGTGACTCGCTCTGAGCGAACTCGAACTTATTCTTCTTCTCTCTCGCCTTTCTCTCCACTTTTTCTTTCGTTTACTTTGGCTTTCGTTACGAGTTTCGATTTTCTCTTCCCGTTTATGTTATTCCCCTTGCCGTGTTTCGTTTCATCGAGGCTTCCTCCTTTTCGCGATCGACCTCCGCCAAGCATCGTTGAACTCGTTAAGTTTAAATTCGTTGGCCGATTAAACTCTGCTCCGCGATTCATTCGTCTCGATGGTGTATCTTTATCGGTTATACGCATTTGTTTCGATTCAGATTGAAATCTGAAAGTTTGTGGCGAGAAGTGAGTATCATGAGGAAAAGATTTGGATTTGGATTCGAAGGAGAATCTTAGGTGATCGAAGGAAGATTATTTTTTCTGAGTGATTTCGATTTCGCGAGATTTCATTTGGAAATTTTTGGAATATTGGAATTCAACTTTCCTTGTTTTAAATTCAAAACAGTTTTCTTCTCTCTGATGTAACTTTAAATGTCTCGATCGCTCTTTTTCAATAATAATAATCTTCACCTATCATAAATTAAAATATCTTTTTCCAAAAGCGATCATCGAAATCATCTCATCTTCGAAACAGAAGCGACGAGAGGGAGGGAAAGGAAAAATATCATAGCTATCGAATCACTATCAAAATCATAATCCATATCGTTTTCGAATGTCGCAAAGACAATCCTGTGTAGCCGATGAAAAATTCGGTTCTCCAAATTCGTCGCGCAGGATAGAGATAAACCGTTTAATCGGTCTGTCACGATAGGGGATTCTAATTCCCTGGCAAAGCAGCGGACGAATTGGTCGGCTTGAATCCGTCCGAGAATAAATCGGTCCGCCTCTCTAAGCCCGCGTATTGGCGGTGTTTTCTCGGGAAATGAAATCTCGTTCATAAAGCCGCTTGCCCCGCACCCGCGCTCCGGGATATGGAACTTTTTTCGACGGCCATTCCGATAACCGTTAATGGCATACGGTATTTCGTACTCGTTTCCATTTCGAATCTCGCATTTCGTACGTTTCGAGAACCAGTCTCTCGAGATTCTCCACGCCAGGGCCACGCGTATGGTTTTTTCC
>NW_006263513.1:738844-743606 GCF_000469605.1 Apis dorsata | reverse complement strand
CCCATAATTTTCAAAGATTTTCCTTTTTCTTTTTTTTTTCTTTTTTTTTTTTTTTCAGACGCAGCGTAAACCGATCCTTTGCCTCTGCAAATGCGACCTCTGATCTCCCCTGTTTCCTGATTTTTTCTACGAGAATTCGAAGTTTGGATTAGGATTCGTGTCCTTTTTTTTCTTTTTTTCGACGAACGTTTGAAATTCGAAATTTGACAATTAATTGAGAGAGGGGGAGGAGAAGGCGATTTTAGGATTGTTATACATTTATTATATTACGTTTCCGTGATTCGTAATTGGAAATTTTAATTTTGGAAAATTACAATCGTTAAACGCGTAGAAATTTATTCCCTCGAAATCGTGTTGTTTCGTTGTTGTATCGCGCAATAATTATAGAAGATAATATGGCGACAGTTATTTCGAAATTACGAATTGTGCGACGCGCGTGAAAAACATGTTAATGATATTACTAATTACGCCAAGTTAAATATCTTTAAATATTATAGTATAATAAACGTCGTTTTATCGTTCAATCTCAATGTTGAATTAATGAAATAATCCGTCTGTTGGTCGTAAATCATGCATAAACGATACATGTAAAGGATATAAATGCGTATATTGAATTGTTGAATTTTCATATATATACACACGTGAAAAATAATTATAGAAATTTGTATGTAAGTCTCGTATATAGTTAATAATTAATGCAACCGCGAAACGGGAACTTATTTAAAATGTCATGATGTTCTTCTATTTTCGACGCTCTTTGAAACAACCTCCCTCCTCCCCTCCCCTCTCCGTTCGAGTCGTTCTATAAAATTCAAGCTATTTTAATTTTTGCTTCTAGATTTTGCTCAATTTCAGATGTGGGTCAATTTGTGAATAGAAAAAGATTCGAGCAACTTTTGCCGGATATACACATCATAACGTAATGCAAAACCCGACTCGTATATTCGTTATAACGTTCACAATTTCAATTGCGAAGATTTATAACGACGATGTACAAATATTTAAAAATTTTCCAAAAGCAAAATAATACCGTTAATGATATTTTTCTCCAACCATTTCGAAATATTACGAATATTAATAAATATTTCGTTGCGCAATTCGTATTTGGAATTCAAATTAGATTAATAATTAAACTGAGAACGATGACGCGAGTATAATGACACGATCAATAAAAAGGAAAAAAAAAAAAGATCGTTCCGATCGATTAATAACATTTCCTTCCTCCAAACAAACGGAACACGTTATATAATGTACACAAATGGTACGTAAACGTTCGGGGTGCACGTGCTTTATTCGCGTGCTTTTACGACCGCTTCACTCGACTTTTATGCGACGCGCACGATACGCATCAAGGATTTGGTACATTGTTACAGGAAGGATAAAACTGGTGGGTTACTGTTTCGATGATAAAGCGAGCCACTTGCCAGCGCAAAAGTTTATCAAAACTTTATTGCACGCTCTTTTTTTCTTTCTTCTTCTTCTTTTCTTTTTTTTTTTTTCTTTTTTTTCTGAAAAATTGCACACACCCGGTTACTCGAAGAAGGGAGTGCTACTTTGCGTGAGTTATGAGCGAAGCCGTGCAAAAAAAAGCATAGTCGAGAGAAGTAAGTACATTTTAGAAAAAAAAGATAAAGGTGATACATACACTGTTGGGGATGTGGGAAAAAAATGTAGGGTTAAGTGAAAAAATGTCGAGATTGCAAGGTAGAAGATTTTCCAACGAAATTAAATTAAATTTTCTCGTCTTCCTATGTAAAAGAGTACGTGAAATAAATTTAATTCCGATATATACTTTGTACCGTGACAATAGAGGCTTGCAATCGTGCAACGAAACTTGGATTTTTTTGTGTAAAATGTAAAAGGAAAATAGAAATTTTTATCATCAAAATCTTCTCGAGGGAATCACACAATTGAAGTCACTTTTTGTTTCATCCCAATATTTCAATCGGTTGCAGCAGAGATAAAAATTTAGCGCTTGAAGTGGCATAGAAGTTATGAATGAGAAGCCTGTGACCCACTGACCCACATATTTTTTCTGAAAACGTGTGTGTGTATTACGTTTTTCTGGGAATTTGTCTGGTGTTTGGAATAGTGGCCACAGTGAGACGAGATGATGCGAGCAAGAGATCCGAGAGAGTAACAAGAACAAGAATAATAAACGAGTAAAAATTAACCTTTCTTTATATCTCGGAAACCGGAAGTCGTAGCGAGATAAATGAAAAGAAATTTTCAAGAGCAAGGTTCCGTGCTTCTAATCCATTCATTAACTTGAAGTCATTATTTTCGGTGTTATAATGGATTAAAGTTCCCCAAATTTAAATAATAATAATAATTCGAATCGAGTTTCAAGAGATAAATTACGCGATAAATAATATTTGTTCGTGAAAAAATATTACGTTTTACCACGATACCTCATTGATAATATCCTGGAAATAACTTCGTCTTTCCTTTTTAAACGTTCCATCCAACGCGTACGATTTACATAAATCAAATAATCAAAGCCGACCACCGTGTTCCAATCATATTCAGACATTCGCGGATTCATTCGAAAAAAAAAAAAAAAAAAAACAAAAGCATAAATTTTTTCCACGGCGACAAGCTCGGCGAGCAAACATCGTTTGTTCCGATAAAAATCGGAACTCGGTGGAACGATCGGGCGTCATAATCGCAATCGAATTCTGCGGATATCCACGACAGACACGTACGATCTGATCGGCTCATCCTACCGCAGAATATCTGTCTGGTATTTGCTTAATGCATAAGCAATTTCCGTGTCGGAGACGCCACAGACAGCTCCCTATAATAACCCACTTACGGAGTCGTGGATGAACTATTGTCGTTTCCCGCGAACAGACGAGATTTTCGAGTCCCTTTCAAACCCTGGCCGAGGATCGTGAACCCACCTCGAGGAGATCCTCCTCCGCGTGGAGGAAAATTCTGTACGTGGTGGAGAACGGCGAATCGAAAGGGAGAAATGGAGAGAAAGAGAAAGAGAGAGAGAGAGAGAGAGTGGAGAGAGGAGAGAAAAACGAGAACGAGGACGAGGTGGATCTTGTACGATCGCGTTCGTCACGGTTGCCTCGAGGGAATCGTCGCCAATATATCCTCGGCCAAGTTGGAGGTTATACAGAGGGGCGGAAGTGGGAGATATTAGGCCGCAAAGCACGGATTTACAATGAAGTTTGATTGGCATTTGACTGTGGTTCGATTCGTAATGGCCGGGATTTCGTATTATCAGATTTCTAAACCGCAGAACGCAATACCACGCTGCTATCGAAGGTGGCTTATTTACGCGGTACGTGTCACGGAATTTGCCGTGGAACGTGTTTGCCAGAAAACGAGTCACAACAGGGTACACAAAAGTATTTTATATGAATCGATGGGAACGAGATATTTCGTATTGATATCTTTTTTGATATTTGACCATTATTTTATTATTTCGTAGAAATAATAAAATACTTTTTTGTACTACGGTGGATTAATTGTTATTTGCGCGGTGTGAAATATTTTGATGGAATAAATGATAATTCGCGCGGAAAAATAATATATATATATATATAGATAAAATTTTAGGAATCGAATATCAAAAATTCGTGAGCTCGATTAATACTATTATAGCATTAATACGATTAATGTTATTATAGAGAATGAAAAATATAAGGATTAAATTTTAATTAAAACCAGATTTCCTTCTTTTTTTTTTTTTTTTTTTCAAAAATTTATTTATCGTGTTCTCTATTGTTGGGTCATAAATACTTTGGCGTAAACAGGAAGGTTATTGTTAGGAATATTTCATTGTAAATATACGTACATTGTGAAAGTGGTGGAACATTAATGTCGGTAGCAACCGATTGTTCCTTTTTTCTCTCTCTCTTTATTTTTGTGCTTCTGAAACATTGAATCACAGCAATTTTTTCCCCCATTGTTCCATAGAATCGCTATACAATTATATACACGACGAAAGCTTGGAATTAACTGGAAAATCGTCAGAATTTACGCGCAATTATTCTTTAATTCATTAACATGCCTCCTGTCAAATTCTTTCATTTATTGCAAACATTTCGCAGTGGAAGGATATTTCAGTTTGTCCGTTAAATATTTAATTTCCACTTCGCGATCTCGGTTAAATCTCGGTTAAATCGAATTTTTCAAAAAGTTTTGCTTTACGACGAAAAAACTAAGTATTTCTTATTCTTTCCAAAATAAAAAAAAAAAAATTAACGCACGTATAATAAATTTATATATAATAAAATTACACGATTACTCTTTCGTATTAATCTTAAATTTTTCAATATGAAAAAAAGAAAAAAGAAAGACATGCGCGCCATTATAATAACAAAAAGGAACCTAAGAAAGAAAAATCTTTGAAAGAAAGCGTAGCACACACTATATCGACATCCCTTAAGAGGATCCTAGTTATCGATCCCGAATCTAATCCTCGACGCATCCGGTATCAAACACCTAATAACGCCGAAATCAACTTTCAAAGCAATTATCCCCGACAATACGTGCACGATCTTCCGTCCATCTCGCGCCCCCATACGTCAAGAGTAAGTTCGCATCGACTAGTCGCAATTCAATGAATCCGGATTACTATACCGCGNAGGAGGAGGAGGTATCCCGGCTGGTAACCCATCAAGGATCGCTTTCACGGGTCGTTGCGTTTCATAAATTGGCCGCCGGTTTCATTGGTTTCGTGCCTGTGACGATCCGCGAGAGTATGCGCCTCGGCCGTACACGGGGGACAGACAGTGACGCGTTT
>NW_006263513.1:736464-738755 GCF_000469605.1 Apis dorsata | reverse complement strand
AAAGAGAGACACGCACAGTGTGTAGCGAATAAGGAAAACCATGGAATCACGATGAGCCGTCGTAATCATCGGCACTCTTTACATATGAAACCCGACCGACTATCCATCCCTACGGGTGTTCATAACGCATGGCTAGCTCATCAGGTAAATGCACGATCGATATTCCGAGCGCGGGGAATTGCAACTGCTATCTAATAACCCTGCAAATATCGTATCTTAACCTCTCTCTCTCTTTCTCTATCTCTATCTCTATCTCTCTCGCCCCACCCTCTATATTTCTTTGTTTCTCTTTCCATCCAGTTGTGTATGCACCATCCACTGTCTCGCTCCTCGATACGCGCACGACTAAACGAGCGCGGCCGTTCGTGTTTGTTCGGTCGACGTGACTCCGACTTGCATAAAGGGGGAGGAGGGAGAGAGGTGTGTCTAGATCCGCGCGATGCACCATCGATACCAAATCGATAATCAATGAATCGACAGGCGGAATGACATCGTCGATGTCGGGTTCTCGATCCTTCCGGCCCGGTGTGCAGCTGTTGAACGCCGGAAACGGGCTGGCTACGAAGCGCGGATGATTTTCCCCTCCAACCACCCTCCCCCTTACATACGAACGAGTTTCACGGGTGTTGGGATTCGCCCGGTTAGATGGGATGAATTAGTTTCGGTCCACGAATTAGCGGTATCGGTGGAGTGGGGGAGGGGGTGAAGCGAGAGAAAGAGAGGGTGGATCTCTAACTTTTCCGATTGCCTTTCGTTTAGATGTATATTCTACCATTTATTTTTTTTTTTTCCCGCGTTGATCTCTGTTCGGGGAATATTTCGCGCCAATTTTTGAATTCGGTTTCGATCTTCTTGCTCGGATATTGTATCGTGAAAGTTTTCTAAAAATTTCTCCAATCAATCTTTCGATTCTTTTTTTTTTCTTTCTTTCTTTATTTAGTTGTATCAAAATCGCGTCTCGATTGAAATATTGGAATTCGATTCTTGTTGTATCGAATAAAACTATTTCCAATTTAAATTTCGTATTGTCGAAACAATCATTCATACATAAAATAGAAAAATATCGTACGTAGGTTTCTCCTTTATTAAGAGAATCAGCGTGAAATCACATTTCGCAAGAAATTAAAATAGTTAGAAGAGTGATCGTGATCCGTTACATTATTCAACGTAATTAAATAATACGCGTGCACCAGATAAAAATAAAAAATAAAAAAAACAGAAAGAAAGAAAAATGTACACAAAAAAGAAGAAACCAATGGGAATATCGCGCATCGAGACGGTTAACGAGGAAGCGTTAATTAGCGCGAATAAAGTGCGCGAAACGTTACATTCCACGAACGGGTCGTTCATTCGTTAATTTCAATTGTAATATAATAACCACGTCGCCGATTTTGATTATCGGTATCGACGCGTGAAGAGTAGCGCGACGAGAGTACTCCTACTCCCCGAAACGAGGAGATCGAGGAACGCGATTCGCAATTTTCCATCAACTATGCACGCGATATCGAGGCCCGCTTATAACCAGAAACATAATCGATGAATGGATAAGTTTCGAATGTGGTGGAGAGCAGGCCGAGCCGACGAGGCGGACAGTGCTAATCGCTCTTCGCAATAACAATCGTTGTCATCGTGTTATCTGGGCCAGTTATTATCCCGCGATAATCACGATCATGATTATAACACAGATTCGTGAACCAGGTAAATTGCGGTGTGTTTGTTGTCGTTGATGGTTTCATATCTCTTTGCGATGGGGATATATATATATATGTACGTATATTGTCGATGAGAGGGAAACGCGAGGGGGAATATGAAACGGGGAGATAAGATTTATTTTGGTAAATTAAATTATTCATGGCCATTTCGCCAATCTGGGATATCGTACTTCGAATAACAATGGTTAACTCGTTTAATTTAAAAGGACGGTCGGGTGCTCGAGCGAATAAAAATTCACAGGCAGGTACTTTCCCAAATTTTTGTACGAACATGGTTGTTTTTTTTTTCTCTCTCTCTCTCTCTTTTTAATTAGGCAAATAACTGTGGTATTCGAGATAGGAATACTGTGGAATAATAAAATGAATATTCGAATAATTTAATTTTTCCACTCACTATCATTTTCAACGGCATTTCGTTTTAATTTTATCAATTAATCAGAACACACTTTATGCGTGTACAACTTGGACGCGTATTCACAGAGTTAAGCAGAGAATTAACTGAAATTCGAAGTTTTTGCGAAAAGAATTAATTCGTCGAATCAAATTTCGTTATATCGTGAAAATGATAGAATTTATGCT
>NW_006263513.1:732662-736300 GCF_000469605.1 Apis dorsata | reverse complement strand
AATAATTTCAACACAGAATACTATTTGTATTACTCAAAAAAAAAAAAAAAAAACAGTCTCTCTCTCTTCAAAAATAATTAAAAATCTCGTCGAGATCGTCATAATTTTCTTTCATAGCTCTGAGAGCAAAGTGCTCATCATTCACACGTTCATCCTCGCCTCAACAGAATCCTATCGCAACCTCCTACGCAAAAACGAATTTATCACCCATAAAGTCAAAGGAGAATTACGCGCGTAACGATCAATCTCCTTTTATTTCACGAGACTATTTAAACTCTCGATCGTAGAAATTTTACGAATCCCTATCACCCTCCTTCCCATCCACCTTTCCTCGTCGCCCTTTCTCACCAGTTCCCCTATATCTATAACCAATGAATTACCATAACCGAAGCAGCTTTGATCAATCGTAACGGCACCTCGTTGCGCGGCCACCGCCATTAGTATGCACCATTGACCATGAGTTGGCACCGCGTAATTAGCATAATATAGCAATATCATAACGTGCGTAGCGGGAAATGTGTTGGCCGATCCGTTGCCTGGCTGGACATGGAGCTACGGGTACCGAACGACCATTCTCTCGCTCGTTCCCATGGGACGCGCCGTTCGGATGCTCAAGCATATGGGATGTGGTTTCACCAACCGTAATAATGAACTCGGGAATCGTAAACCGACGAATAAAACGATCTCTGCCGAACCGAGATTTCGTTAATATCAAAGGTCAGGATTTCGGATTCGTTTGTATTTAACAGAGGTATGGTTAAAGCACGAAATGTGATTTTTAAACGAGAAGAGAAACGTATCGTTTCAATTTTTAATCGCAATGATTCCTCGAGCTTTTATTTACGAGATTATTTAATATATGGAAATATTTCTTGCAGATTTTACAATGTCGTCCGAATTACAACTTTCTTGGATCCCCAGCGAAGAGGATAAACTTGAGTATAAATGAAATTGGTTGTAAAGCGTATATCTGTCTACTGCTATGACTATGACTTCTTAAAGCGTTACATCATCGCCTCTCTCTCTCGGCATTAAACGCAATGTAGAGCGATATTACTCCCCGCGTGACTATCTTCGGGGATTGCAAACGTATTAATAGATGGGGATACAGATAATCCAATGAATTTATAGTTAGGATCGAGCTGCCTCTGGCGCACTGCATGCAGTAATCCTGAATTGCGTTACGGTCATCCTTGTGTACGCACCTGTCTGCCGCTCAATCATTATACACCACACAAGCATATTCTATTCTATTCAATCCCATCTAAGAACGACAAATTTATTCCCTCTAACCACGAATCGATTTCTTCACCTTTCACGTATTATCAAGTTATCCTTTTAAAAAAAAAGAAAAAAAAAAGGGAGGGAAAAAGTATCATCCTTATTCCCTTCTACAAATCGATCGATTATCCATAAACTAAGTATGTTCTTTTTATGCCACCTAGAGTAAAAATCCATCCCCGCAGCGGTGATAAAACAGGTCCTTAATCAGATTCTCCCGCGACAAAGGGACGTGGCAAGCCTCCTTGCGAGAGACGCAAGAGGGTGGATGATAAATAATCGCGATTTCATTTGTCACGAAGGAAACGAAAGTTATGAAGAGCGATAAAGAGCGGGGAAGAATAAAGCGGGAGCTTGTCGTGTAATCCATCGAGGAGGCGAAGAAAAAAAAGGGAAAGAAGAGAAGAAAAGAAAGGATGGAGAGAAAGTTTTCCAAGTTTTCCACCAAGCAATGGGGACAGGTGCAGCAACAGTGAACGGTAGAGGTCGGTGATTATTTAAATTGTTAATTAATAAATCGCTCTCTCTCTCTCTGTCTCTCTTTTTCTTAAGTCTTAAGCGACTTAATAATTAACAAGTCCACGTGACTTCGGTTCAGAATATCGCGTCATCCTGGTCGTGGACTAATTGAAAATGATGACGACAGCGAGGTAAAGCCACTCGAGTCGAAACAATGTGAAGCACTACGGCCTCTACCCATTGCGATATCGTTGCGACGCACCCTTCAACAGAGCCAGACGATCCCTTCGCGCAACCCCGTGTTCTTTTTTTACACGAAAGGAAAGGACGAGAGGGGTGGCGACAGTTTAGAAAGTGAAAGAAACGGGCGATGATAGCGTCAAAGGAGACAAAGGAGAGAGACGACAATGAGCCGAGTTTGTTGCCCGTGTTACACCGTCCGACGATCTGAGCTGGATGCGATTCGACGCGTGCCATCTTCTTTTCTTTCTTTTTTTTTTTTTTCTTCTCTTCCTGCTCGAGCGATCGCACAAAGGCGCTCACGTGGGTCGAGAAAGCTTCGTTTAAATGAATTTCATTCGCGCGTGTTGTTATTTCAAAGTTGCATCGAATTAATGGGAGAAAAGAATTTAACTTAGAATATATATTTATGTGAAAGAGAAATGAGCTTACATATGCATTCGAAATTTAAATTAATGAATCGCAGATTTGGCGATTGATTCATGATCTTACAATCTTACAATCTTCAATCTTGTTTGAAATAACATCGCGCATGAATTAACCAATGATCAATTAAATCAATTACACATTCACATTTTCTCATACGTGCCATTCGTTTAGAATGCATATAAGGGAAAAAAAAATACCCAGAATCTACTTTCTCGAATTAATTCCGTTCGATATCTCTATACACAAAATAACACGTTCACGAATTATGAGGTACAGAACGGAAATATCCTTAATGGCGGTAATAAAGTTTCGAGGGAGGAAACTCTCTCGTAGGATTATAGAATAAATTCAAAAGCGTGGGTGGAGATCAGATGCAGATTCGGCATCCCCTGCGATCGAAGCAATTTGAGAAAATTCACGGGACAGGGGGAGAGAGGGAGGGATATATCGATGGACGCACACCTCTTACCTCGGGATTTCTCCTCCACTGTAATCGCGTTTACGGCCGTGGCTCGAGTCCGCGGGATCGGGCGGTAAATATTTGAAACGACCCGTCATTAGGCATTAGCTAAACTCCGCCCGGCGAGCCGCTCTTAAGCTTCCGGTTCCGAGGAGGAAATCCCAGCCTTGCGAACGAACGCCATACATCCTGTGGAAGGGTGCGGCGCACACGTGCGGCCAAGTGGTCAACGCTACTAATGTTACTGTGGCCATTTAAGGGGAGTTACACACGTCGAGAAGTCAATATCCGGTCGGGAGTAAAATAACTTTCGTTAAAATTGCCGCCCACCCGTTGGGTGGGGAGGGGTTTAAAAGCATCGAGCACACCGGTGCACACAACGTGTACAAACCGGTGATTTGAACCCCCCGGTGATTGCGTTGCATCTTTGACCGTTGATGAAACTTTCGTTTCGGCGGGAAGTTTTAAATTTTGAAGAGAGAGAGAGAGAGAGAAAAAGGAACATCGAGACGTCGAATGGGGAGAGGGGAGGAAATTGCGTTAATTTCGACGATTGACAATTTTATACGTATTATATATTAATTGATACAACGATAGATTGTATCTGTTTAATGTATCGCGTTTAATGTAATATTGTTTTCTTTTTTTTTTTTTTTTTTTTCATTGTACCCGATATTGGATAATGTTTCCAATATGTGTTTTTGCGTAAATTGTTTTCGAAAGCGGTGGCGTGAAAATATATTTTTCGAGTTTACACGATTTTGCAATA
>NW_006263513.1:728849-732631 GCF_000469605.1 Apis dorsata | reverse complement strand
GAGGATCGTATAAATTCTTCTGTTCGCGAGTGTATATTGATTTTTTTTTTTTTTTTTTAATGAATGTGTTTTTATCGGATGAGAATAATCAATTATCCGTCGAAAAGATAAATTATCCAAATACCTCAACGTGAAAAGCTTCGTATGAATACATTCTTAAAGTAATTGTATAAATATAAAACTTATACGAAATACACATTCTAAATTTTCATTTCAACATTTAACATCGAAATATTATATGTAACAAGCATTTACTAATAGTTTGTATTATATAATTTCGAACGATATTTCGATACATTTGTAAAAGGAAAAAAAGAATGATGAAACGGATAATCGAAGTGGATGTCTAAAAAGATAGAGAAAACTTGGAAAAAGAAGACACACGAGAAAGAAAAGATCCGAAATGAGAAAGAAGAGAACCACCGAAAGAGAGGAGGAGGAGGTCGAGGGTTAGGCTGTTCTTGCACTGTCAATAACATTCCCCTGGGGCGTGATAGATTGGCCCACCCTTACTATCCAGTCACCATTTATCTACTTTTTGTCCCATACTTTCGTTTCGTGGCCACCTTAGCGATCGGTCGGGAGTGTTTACCATCATGGTGAAGAGGAGGAAACCCGCTACAGAAACTCTTTCTCTCTCTCTCTCTCTCTTTCTCTCCCCTTCCATTCTCTTTATTTCTTCATCCACATTCACGGAAATTTAATCGATCATTCCGTAATCTAAGTAAAAGGATCGAAATACTTGATTCATAAAGAAACACGAATTGAGAGATCTGGATTGTACGGAAAAAACAATTTAATCCGAACAAGCTAATCGATCTCTGATTTCTTCCACGACGTGAAAGAAGCCGTTTTAAAATTTCGAAATATATTCTCAGGAGAAAATAGAATATACATATATAACAAGTGAAACAAAATTTAAAATGGACGCGTTTTAATTGAACCCATAGTGGAAGACATCCATTTATTCCCCGCTATTACCTCATTTCCATAATATCAGTTAATTCCCCGTAAAAGCCCCGAAATTCTCGCAATTTACGACACACGAAGCAATTTCCGCGAGAACTTTATTACAACGATCATCCCACCCCCTCTGCCCGGATGTCCAACTATTCCCAACAATCTTCTAAAATAATAGAAATAGTTGGCAATCGTTCGATATTATGTCGACCGGCATCCAAACCCATCGAAAACGGAGGAGGAAAGAGGAGGAGGAGGAGGAGTGGTGGAAAGATCGTCGATTGAAAAAGTTTCCAAGATCTCGTTCAAAGGTGAATCTTTCGTTGGAGAGCGGATAGATATCGCGAGAAACATGGAAGGCCGGTGGAAAGCGAGTTCGCGAAATCTTCTCCATTGAGGAAGGAAATCGAATCGCATCGAGATCCCATTGACCCGAGACCCCTTCCCCCGCAATTATATTTAATTAAGAATGACCGAGGCGGGTCAGCCCGAGAAACGTCTTTCCATTCCTCTTTATTTCTCCTCTATCCTCCCCTCCTTCCTCCACCTTCGCTCCACCACGTCCACGGGGGACTCTCCTGTATTCGAGAGCCTCGCCTCCTGCGCCTGTATTTCGCATCGGATTAATAAAACTTAACGAGCCGAGCCACCGAGGTATTGCAAGCCAATTACGTTATTTTCTCTGACCGTGCCCGCTTCCCTTCTGCCCTTCTGCGCTGGTTACCTGCACACAGGGAGAGCGCGCACATTCTCTCTTCGCACACGTTTTTCTTCCTTTCCTTGCTTGTCGAGGTAAATTAGGGGACTCCCCTATGAGACCCCACGCTCGCGCGAGTGTGCTACGAACGAATTCACGACGATGATAAAAATATCTTTATTTATGGAGGAGCGAATACTTTGCCGTATTTTTACGAACTTCTGCCCACCCCCGAGTTGTAAATTTTCATTCGACTCTGTGTAATCGTAATCGTCCAGAGATCGCGTCTTTTATTGTTTTTAAATACGTTTATCCGTTTCACGTTTAACATCACGCGGATGAGATAGAATTGGAAACAAGTCAAGAAGGGACGTGGATAAGTCGAGTTTGAATTGATCGCAGCATCTACGGTGTAATCTACACCGTATGTATTCGTGAACTTGGAGAAATTTTGGCACCATTAAGGGTGTAATCGAGTAGAATAAGAAGAATCTTTAATTCCTGTGTGGCTGTTCTGGCATCCATCTTGACATTACACAATTGTGGGACAAATAATTTGTTGAAGGAAAATGTAAGGGAATTTTACGTTCGTAATCTAATTATTACGTTGAACGATTACAAAGATCAATAGAAACATTTGAGGAAAGAGTTAAATAGAATAAGTGTATCGATGTACAAGCAGCGAATTATAAAAAAAGAAATAATATTAAAAGTAATGTGCATATGCACACAAGAACGCAACGAACGAAATGATTAATTCACGCGAACGTTATCGCGAAGAAAAAGGATGAGAAAAAGAATGAGGATGAAAATGGAAAGGATGGAAACAGGCTGCTGGTTGTCGGCGTACCGCCAACTTGATAATTGGAAATTCACGAGATTCCTAAACTAAGTTGTTCTGATCTATTCCGTTCCTGTATGACCATTCGACCTTTACACACAAGTTCTAAGTAAACTTGGAGAAAGATTAGCGATTAGAATTATTTCAGCCATTCTATTTTCCAGGTCCCAGGAATTGGGTTATTCTCATTCGCGTTAAAAATACTTGACACAATTTCCACTCGTATGGAATTTCCCCCCTGTTTAAAACGAACTATTTTCGCGAATATATGGATAATAATTTAATGCAACTGAATCACCTTGTGTTATTGCGTTCGTTTCCAATTGCGTATCGAATACCCTATAAATTAAACTCATTAGAATTCACGTTGTGCGCACAATATTGTCGAAACAGTACGAACAGTGGGGAAAATAAAAATAACAATGTTGCAAATGAAATTGAAATTTTAGAGTGGAAATCGTTATTTATTTGTAACAAAGTAATAATATTTTAGTTATAAAATTCGTATCAAAATATGGGAACATAATTTATCGAAGATAAATGAATATCGTTCAAAGCAACACGAAGAATTTTTTTTCCTCGGGGAAATTACACTTTTTCAAATTTCTCTTCGAAATATTCACAAAATCTTCTCGAATTTATTTATTTTCATCGATGAATACATAACAACGAGATTCGTTTAAAATAGGCGATTCGATATGGCTGGAATTTTGAAATTTTTCCCGTTGGAGCCTCGACCTCGAAATTAAGAGTATAGTGCAACAACCAACGATAATCTCGGAGATAATGGAAAACCTGAGACTGTATTGTGTGCATCTTAGCCTGCTCGCGATCGAGAACAATGGTGCAGTCACGGTTAATGACCAATCCTCTAGAAACCAACCAAAAAATTCCGATGATAAAAGAACGAAGATAACCAACGAAACATACTTTACTAAAGATTTCTTAATATTGAAATTAGAATTTTGAATAATAATAATTTAGAAAAAAAAAAGAGAAAAAAATCGATATATAAGATAATTTTTGTTTCGAATAAAATAACTAAACTACGAATGAACTTTCCAAGTGGAACGAGGAAGCATAATTTCCAGTGTGCAAATTTCATTTAGCCTTATTCGACGCAGCATCGCTAGATTCGAGCGAGTCTGTTTAAACAGCTGAACATCGTCGGTAGCCCTTGTTAAAGGAGTACCAACGACGAAAGAGAAACGTGGACAACAAAAAGGCAAGGTTATTTTGCAAGCAAGTTGTCGCTTTGTAAACTCGGCCCCGACGTAGGAACGG
>NW_006263513.1:722620-728646 GCF_000469605.1 Apis dorsata | reverse complement strand
GCTAAAAAAAAAAAAAAAAATATCCTCCTTCTCCGTTTTGTCTTGGACAAAAACGCACCCCCTCCGTAAAAAAGTTCTCCAAACATTTGAGAGAAAAATCATTTAACGTGTTATATATTATATTCATTAGAAGAAAGATTATCAAAATTTACTCAGAAAACTCAACTTGGGAATTTTCCAAAAATTATTCTAAGAAGAATCGTGTAAATTATCCATTAATTTAATAGAAATAAATTACTCGTCGTATTAACTTTCATCCACATAACGTGTTTCCAGAAACATTTATAAATATTCTTTTTTTTTTCCAAATAATAAAGGGAAGGAAAGACGAGTAATAATTTCTTCGTTTGCCTCTTTAATCCCCAAGGAAGATTCTGAATAAGCGAGTTTACGGGAGAGATCGGCGATAGTTTCGATCATCACGAAAAGGATTTGGAGGTTCCTTGGACGAAAGAGATAGCGGTCGTGTAATTAAGCGTTTAATCTAGAAAGTTGTTGGTCGGTGGTGAGACCTGGAGGAGAGGAGGGCGAGGCATTTGGACCAATTACGGCAAGGTTATCGCCGCGGTGGTTCGGCAGAAGGATCCATGAGTCAGGAACTCCCCGCGTCCTTCGTGTCGAACGGATCTTCCGGATAGGAATGGTCCATTGTGTGGAAACTTCTGAAATGAAACTGGACAGCGGTTGAGCCTCGGGGTAGGGATTTAATTGAAGTACCAGACGTCGACCTAATTTTCTACCGGGTGCCCCACCAAATCCGTGGCGCGCTTAAGGGGTGGTTAAGCGTTTATAGACCATACCATTTACCCCCTTAATGCCTCGCAGCAGCCTCTCAAGAAACTCATGAAAACGCGATTTACAATGCCAAGTTTGGATCGACTCGACGCGCGGCTAAGTAGCAAAATGCGCTGCTTTCCTGGAATAACATTTGGAAGCGCATCGTTTGGCTTGTTTCTTCTGGGGCAAGAGCAGAGAACAGAGCTCTGTGGTGTTTGCGAACGAGGTACACTGGATTTTAATGGGAAATTCAATTTCGATGTTATTAAATGCGTAAATTCGAAGGGGAAGTGTGAGAAACGATAAAAATAGGTAACAATGCATACGTAAGAACGACAAGACAGTAATAACTCGAACGAACATAATTCGAAGAATGCACCATTAATTACAAAATTCATTGTACACTGTACGAAAAAGAGGGAAGAGTTCGATTCAATTCTTCGATTACAAAAAAAGATTAACAGAAGCTTCGACTCTATTCTCTCGAACGAATATTTTTCATTGATTTTTCTCCTCCTCTTATATAAATTTCATTCATTGTAAAACGATAAAGTATAATTCCTAATATTGAATCGTAAAATTTAGGACAATGATTCTCAATTTATTTTACAAAGTTTATAAATAGTTTTTTTTCTTTTTTTATAAACGTGAATATCATTCGAAGGATTTGCAATTTGGAAAAAAAATTGAGAATTCTTGATAGACAATGAAATAGTTACTCAATTCCTTATTCGTGAATAATTTCGTTACTCCTCAAAAATTTTATTCGTAGCTGTAAATATAAACGAATAATCTGATAATTATTAATATCAATTGTATGAGAATCCTCGCGCTCGCGGGAGGAACCTTGGACAATGACCGAAATCGTGGTCTTATTGGTTGATGAAGGGGCGAGGCGCGTGGGATCGCGTGTTGTAACGTCGATTCCGGAGGGATGGAAACGGGTCTCGGTGCCAGCCAGTGTTCCTAGAACGGGTCGGAGTTGCTGCCGGGCCATTGGGTATTCATGAAGCCCCCGGTCGAAATTGAGAGACACAACGAAGCGTTACCGGGATAGGCGACCTATCGATTGTCTGGCAGTTACTTCGGCGAATGCGCTCGTTTACTCGTCCCCCCCTTTTTCCCTTACTGTCGATCGCCAACACGGCCGGGAAGAAAAATGTTGTCTCCGTACGACAAATCATGTAACGAGCCGTGTGTGTATCATGCGCGCGCGTGTGTGTGTGTATCTCGTGAAAAGGTTCGAACGCGATCGATTTTCTCCCCTTTTCGTTTCTCTCCTCCTTTCTTTTTTTCTTTCTTTCTTTTTTTTTTTTTTCACGTCGATTACGTCGTTCGAGAGAACACGTTGCACGGGATGGATTGTTATGCAAAACGAAAACGTTAATGTCGCGAAGACGAGTTTGCATGGTCGCGTGCGAGCCGACGTAGCAAAATGAAAAGCAAGGCTGATTATTGAATAAATAAAGTTCGGGGGTTTGAATATGGATACGGGATCTAGCTTCGACATCCAGCACGCTCTCTCGTGAAATTCTCTGCGGCGAGTTGTAATTTTCATATTTTATTAATTTTCCTCGCGCACGCGAGAATTGAACGGAAGAAAGGTCAAGCGAAACCGGTCCCGGCCGATAGCGCACGATCGAGCACGAATCACGTTTCTTAATTCGAATAATAGCGGAATGAGTAACGAAGAATCGTATCAAATTAAATTTTAGCCGAGAATCTTGAAACATTTCAAAAGAATTGGAACGATACGACGAAAAATATCGAGATTCGAATTTAATTATTTTTTAGATTATTTGAAGATAATTTCCATTGCAAAATATAAAATTAAACAGGATCGAATAAACGGACAAAGAGATTAATTCCACGTATCCTTGTAAAAAATTATTTTCATTGGCCAAATTGATTTCGTCAAATATTAATATCCTAGAATTATGATTCGAGCGGAAGGAGAGCGACGTTTATGGCTCAGCGTGATGAACAACTAAGTGATCACTGGCAGCAGGAACTTTCCCACAGAGGAATGTTCTTATTCTGCAATCCGGATGTGACATTTAGTATCAATTTACGACGTCGCGGGCTGTTAACCATGATATATATATACCAGTGGGCACACATGGCTAACACCAAATGTTACGTTCTTTCACCTACGATTTTTTGTATTTAAGCGTACTGACTGTTTCCAGGATAAACGACACGCAAACAAGAAAATACTATTAAATATTCTAGAATAATCTTTCATCGATGATTCATTGATATCGATAATTCAAATTTTAAAATTTAAAAGTTTTAAAAAATTGACAAATTTTATTCTCTTCTTCTCCATTTATTTCTTTTACACGGTCTAGAATTATCTTTTCCGTTCTCTATAAGCGTTAGCTTTATCTGTAGCAATTCACGCTGCTATCAGCCCGTTTATATTTCTAGAAAAAGATAACCGTTCTTTGCAGAGTCGCTCGTGCACGATACTCGAGGAATTTGGCGTGTCCGACCAAACAACGTCCACCACTACTTAATTCCCCTCTGTCAACGAAAACTCTTATAACGCCACGATCGCATTTGTCTTCGAGTTAAGCGGTATCTCTGATTTCGTGAAATCAATTTCGATAAATAACACGTGGAAAGATAAACTTTTTAGGGACATATACAACCTACTGCATGCATTTAAATCATGTTCAAAGAGAAGTTTCAAATTCTCACCGATATACCACGTTCGTGAAGGTAATAGTAAAGAATAGTTGATTTGGTGGATACGTACCTGAAACAGATAAAATATTCGTAATGTAGAGAAAAAAGTTGCATTCGATTTTTATTTTGTGATTAATATTTAAGATAAAGATAAGGAGGAATATTGTTACTTGCTGTGAGATTATGTAAACGAGGATCATTTGTTTAGTTATTTTCTTAGCATATTTTTCGTGCGTTTCGTTAATTTTTCTGATTAGAATCTATACAATCAACATTATTATCAATGTAAAAGATAACAATTTGAATATAGTTTTCTCAGAATAGTTTATAAAAAAGAGAGTTATAAAAAGGAATAAATACGGCATAATAATAACAAACTTTGTCGGCCAATAATCGCACGCATGTGATTCTAGCTGATAATTGGTGTTTAACAAAGTCACGCACACCTGATAACAGTCGTCAAAGTGTTAACACTCGACTAATATTAAGAAGCTACACAACAAACTTACGTTAAATTCTTTAATTTCACAGCAATTAATTTTATTCCCTACTTTACATTGCAAATACGACATTAATTGCCATTAATCGGATACAAAATTAAAATTATCATACGTTTTTACCGATAATTCAACAATATCAATTTGAAAATTAAAATAAAATTACACCATATTCATAGCAATATACCAATAAAAATTGAATCCGTGATTCAGAAAATTATTTTCAATTCTCTCTCTTCAAATCTGAAAAATTTTCAACCAACGTAAAACATCTAGACGTTAGAAATTCCCAATTCGCGCAATTCAACGAAACGAAATCGAAATTCGTTAGAAAATTCCGGGTTGTAAACGGGTATTATGACCGTGGCCTCGATAGACCGTGTCGTATAGCCGGTTCACTCTATTAGCTAAATGATCTCTAACCAAGTGGCCGACGACTGTACGCGTACCGGCGACATTTTAAACGAATCGCTTGATTAACGCTACAGTCGTACCGGCACGGTGCTATGTAAATGAGGACATTATTGCGATTAATAATTTTTCGAAATTAATTATCGCCCAGCCGAGCTCGGTCCGCCGTGTGCGATTCTCCGCGTAACTGAGGGGGGAGGGCAGTGATTGATGGGGCTCCATTATGAATCGCGCTGTGAAATTAATCGCTTCGACCCCTTACCCTCTTCCCCCACTCTCCCGCTATTACTCTCTCTCTCTCTCTCGCTTTTGCCTTCTCTCGTTTTTGTTTTCGCGCGTCATATCTCACCCCATCTCACTTGACCATACAACGGGTTACGAATGGACCGACGATGAATACGTGATTTCCACGGGTTTGCGCACCGCGGTGTTGTCGACACGCACCTGCCTTCCAACGCAGACGCCAGTTTTTCTTCCGTAATTAAACGTTCATTATAACCATTCGAATCATTTTTAGCAATTATGTTTCATAATTTCATCCATTCAAGCTTTTAACGAAGAGTGAAATTGTTGAGAAGTTTATAAGTTGAATTACGAGTGTGAAAAGGGGTGTTTCTTTTTTTATTAGCAAATGGAAGTTCGATAGTAAACGCGATTGGAATAGCTTCGTGTTCTGACGATATCTGTTGATGATCAGCTTGAAGTTAAAAGGATTAAATTTCGAAAGAGAACGCAACAGTTGTGCGAAAGAAAAATATGATCAAAAAAACGGTCGTGACTTTGAAGCTAGCTTCTGTACAAAGAAGAGGTAATATGCAAAGTTCATAGGTGGCCGATTGCAGGAAAAGGTTTCAAACGCTGGGAATAACTTGTCAAACGTTAGCGAGTTTGAATTTGATGTGTCAATTTCAAACTATAATATAGAATTAAGTTGCAGAAACAACTAACAGTAACCGACTAACTGTCGCAACTTTGATCTCGCCAAGTGACCGTAATATGTACAAATCCAACTATACTCTTTCCATCATCACTTTAATCATCGAAATTAACGATGGAGATGTGAAAGTTTCGTTTGTATTCGACGTAAACAACATTTCAACTCGGATATACGTTCATCAAAAACGTATTTACACTTAATCGTACACCTAAAAAAATTCACACCTAACGATTAACGAACAATTATGTGATCCTACTTCAATGAACATCGTGCTAACCATCACGTGTGCTCCATCAATCTTCATTACTGCTGTAATCCAAGCAGCATCATAACCAAACGAAAGGAAGTGGAACGAGGCTAGAATAGAATAAACAAAACTCCATAAAGTTCGATTCGGAAGCGGGAGAACGAGTGCTACGTGAACGACGACGTTTGCACCAACTCGTTCCAACCGGGTTAAATACACGGGGATGCACGGGGCGGGGGGATCGGGCGGAGGAAAATAAATTTAAACCGAACAAGCATCACCGGCGCGCTCACGAGGCCGGACAGCTTTTTATCAAATTTTTTATAGCAGGCTGGCCGACGTTGCCGGCAACGATAACCCTATCCGGTGGAGCGGCGGCAGGTTTCGTTTTTGGGACGGCTGGCGGCTCGATCTATCGCGATACACATCCACGGTATTCTAGCCGGACATTTGCAGGACATCGAAG
>NW_006263513.1:720651-721944 GCF_000469605.1 Apis dorsata | reverse complement strand
GGCGGGAGGAGGGGGCTGGCGGGGCATCGAGGGGTTGCGGGACTTTGGGGGACGCGAGAGCATTTAAGCGTAAATGGTTTTTGTAACTGGGAGAGCGTAAAATTGCCTAACCACCCCGTGCGCCTCCTGCCGCTTTTGGACGAGCTCATCCGCCGCGTCCGCGTCCCCTCCAACTGTCCACCCACCACCTCTTCCCTCCATCACGCCCCTCCCTCCATAACCGACTCCCCTATCGCCGATTTCTACCGAACTATTTTGCCGCTGTGGTTGTAGGGTGGACAGATTGGCCGGTATTTTGTCGCTCGTAAAAGCGCCAGTCTCCCTCCCATCCCTCTTTCGCCCCCTTTTCTCGCGAACGATAAATGAAAAAGAGCAACGCGATCAACGCGCGCGACTCATTGTTTGCCACGAGGAAAATGATAACAGCGAGGGGGAAATCATGGTGGAGTGTTCGATCGCGTTTATCCTTGTTTCGCAGAAATGATTTCGATGCGTTGCGATAATTCGATCGATTGCTTGGGAAGTGATGTTATCAATCATATTAATCGGAGACTTTGGATTGGAAAATTTAAAGAATTTCTTGAACTAAGATACTTTAAGTTTAAGATCTTCATTTTCTATAATTTTCATAATACGTGAAACGCAAAAACTCGCATAAATATTATAATTATAATTGGAATAAATAATTTTCTTTATCCACCTCTACACCTTCTCCTAACCTAATAACTCCTCGTAACCGGCAATCAACGTTCCATCCGAATATTCCACCCCTAAACTCATCCCGTTGACGCATTAATCAAAGTCACGATGGGTGCTGCGTCGATCGTAGTTTCCTCGACGGAAAACCCCTCGAGAGGTATACGCGAAGGAACATCCCTTGTTCCCCGCGGAAACAATTTCCAGAGCCGTAAAACCTCGTCAAAAAAATTCGAGACTCCCCTTTCGCTCCCCTCTCTCTCCTAAGGACCAGGCACATTAGATAAATTCCAATCCGGATTGTTGCACAGCATAATCCGCCGTGCAGGATTACGAAAGACGGTATTTTCGCGAGCCAATAGGGGACATGACGGAGCATTACGAATCGGAGCATTATCCTCTCCTCTTCGTCCCACCACTTTTCCTCCTTCTCGCGACTCGTCCGCCCTTTCCCTTTCCACCACCCCCGGGATAATCCGGCCGATTACGTTATGCTTAAATATTTATCGGGCTGCATTAGGGAAACATGAGCCCTCTCTATGCATGGGAGCGCAGCACGTGGGATCGCCATCCCTTTCGCGCAACCAACCCCACCGC
>NW_006263513.1:716477-720383 GCF_000469605.1 Apis dorsata | reverse complement strand
CACGGCCTTCCTCTCTCTCTCTCTCTCTCTCTCTCTCTCTCTGTTTCATCCTGCTCTCTGTCTCCGTCCCCGACCACGGTCACCGCGCTGCACACGGTATCAGCACACCGACATCGAGGACACGTACACGCGGCGGACGCCTACCGCGAACCGGAAACTAAATTCTCGGCAACGAGCCCACCGAGCATGCTCCCAATTACGCGGTGCTCGAAATTGAACGACCGCCACTCGTTTTTCGACTCCCGGTGTACGATTCCTCGAGATGAGAAGAAAGGGAGATAGGCTCGTGTTATTCGAAACTTGGAAACTCGTTGGTTCGAGGATTTGAAGTTTCGATAGGATTGATATTAGAAACCGAATTGTAATGGTTGATTTATGAAAAAAAAAATTGAATTTCATCTAATTAATTTATTGTAATTACAGGTACAACGAACAAACGTCTCGCTTCGAAAAGATATACAGGAGACACGCTTCTAAGGCGGTAGATTATCCCACGAGTTCATTAAGCGCGGCATCCCTCTCGGATAAACCTGTCTCGTGTTCCTTTGTCGTTCCAAAAGTGGTGACGTCAGACGTCCAACAATTTTCCGTACACCCTTCCTATTACGATAATTTTCCAAGACGTTTAGGGACGAGTTTTCTCGACGTCACGTATGGAAGAAAGGAAAGGAAAGACACAGGTAAGGTCAGTGCATCGAGGAGTGGCGGAGAGGGGAGATAGCGCGCGAGAGAGGGAAGCTCCTGACTTATCGCCCCTCGTAAAGGAACACGAAGAACGGCGCGGCACAAATTCGGGACACAAAGCGGCGCCATTTCTCGAGGGCCTTTCTTGCTGCTGCTGCTGGTGCAGCGATGCCTCCTCGTCGCGTCGAGGGGGTGGAATGCGAGGGGTCGCCGTTCTCACAGAGGGTTCTCGTAGTAGGCGCGACAGGGGCGAGTGTGGAGAGGAAGGATGGCTGTGCAACGATGTACCTTACGCTTCGGGGGAAGATAGAGAGGGAGAGAAAGAGAAAGAGAGAGGAAGAAAGGAAAGGAGATAGATGAGGGAAGGCAAAAGGGAGAAAGAGAGAGAAAGAGGGATGTGCTTTGACCGTAGGTATTCATGAACGTAGCCCGCCTGGTGGATTAGCATGTGAAAGAACGCTTTGCTCGTCGCTTTCCACGCCGTGCCTTCCTCCCTCTTTTTCGTTCAGCCCTCTCACCTATCGCCTCATATTTTTCACAGGGCCTGAGGTCGGAGGGCCCCCCCGTATATTCGGCTGTCGGCTGCCTATCCTCCAACCCCCGGTGTACCCTCCGTGCCAAGAAGGAAAGCATGGAACACGGGGAAAGAGCGTAATACGGGAGAATTCCGAAAAATTCCCTGGGCTTTGATTAACTGGCTATAACTCATGGATATATATATATGTATTGATCGATATATATTCCTTCTGTTACCGACGTTCAAAAAGTTTACGATTATTTTATTTTTTATAATTGCTGTCGTAATTGGCCGAACAGGCAGTTATTCGATTGATTCCCCTTTATATGATATTTTATTTGAAAGTTTGAGTGAAAAAGGACGCGTATCATTTTTAAATTGAATTAATATATTTCATTTCGTTTTCAGAATCTCGGACTTCTCTGGGAAAAGGGTTTAATAGCAAAATAAAAATTTATTCATGTAACTTAGGCTATGTTGAATAGACTAGGCTTTGCTCTTCAATAAACAAATCTGAAATTATAATGTACAAAATTATTTGTACAAAAAGTTAACGTACTTGGTGTTCGAAGAAACTTTTTACCAACTATTCCTGAACATAGAAGAAATATTTCAAGTTCGAAATTCGAGAATGCACATCTACCTAAAATTTTTAAGCCGCCGGAAACGCGACATCCGAAACCAGTTTATAAACTGTTTTGAATACGTTCACTGTACCATACAAAAGACCAAATTTTCACGAATCGCTATGCATACGTATAGCCACGGTCTATCACACTCGTCGCTGGAACGATAGTATCCTTCTCCACGATCCAAGCAGGAGCAACGTCTCGATTTATTTAAATCTTTGAATCGCGATCAAGAAACGTCAGAGAAACAGCTCTTGAAAAAAAGAATCCACCACCCATGTTACATTTTATATAGCGTTCGATCAACGCGAACGATCGTGAAACGCAGTCGAAAAATGAAGCGGAAACGAGTCGTTCTGGGACACCTTCATCTTTGTATCTCTCGACATTGACATCTACTCGCGTCATCGATTTTTAATCACGAGTTTTAATCGAATTACATTCTCAAAGCCTGAGGGAATGGGGGAAGGGAGAAAGAGAGAGAGAGAGTTGCCAAGCTTTCGCCTCAAGCCTTAATCGAATGAGAGGTGTCTCGTGTCTGCGACACCCTGCGCGCCTTCACGCGTAATCGCGAGAGGAGCGCGCGTTTGCGCGCGAGTCAATTCCCTCTGCGTGAGTGGAGAGACATAAAATCGAGAGAGAGAGAGAGAGAGAAGTCCTTTGAGGATATTCATGAGAGGGGATTACCATGTGAAACGCCTAGCCTAGTGAATGCTTCCTCTCTTTTCGACGGTTTTCCAACATGGACGATCGCTCGGCTGCGCCGCCTCTTTCTCGTGCGCCATTCACTTGCGAGCAAGCGAGCCGAATCCTTCTTCGTTTTCTTTCCAGCTCTTCCGTGGAGAGCCATGGGAATTTAAGTTGTACAGTTATCGAGACAATTTACAGCTCTCTACGAGTCTAGGCGAGTCTAGAGAGTCGTCTTTTGAACGCCGCTCGAAAGCCCTTCACGATCAACTCGATAAATCGCCCGAGTATTTATCTCGAGAAGAGGCTGCGATGACGTCTACATGGCGCCCTCTCTCTCTCTCTCTCTCTCTTTCTCGTTCCTTTTGGACTTGGATGGATGAAAGGAGAGATTGTCTAACCGAGGATCGAGCAATGGATAGGTAAATACCAATTTTGAACAAGCTGCCGTTGTTTCGACGCGATATAAATCGCAGTTGAAACTGAATCGCGAGTGAAGTGACAAGCAATTCTTTCTTCGGATCTCTTGAACGATCCACGATACTTCTCAACTTGTTTCTTTAATCGATGCCGCTATATTCATCAGCAAATATATTTGTACGAGAATTATTACGATTGAAAAAGAAAAAAAAAAGAAGAAGTTATCCGTTTTCGAATGGACATTCATATAGATTAATTAAACGCTATTCTTTCGATCCGTGCACGTATTCAATCTCCTCTCTCAGAATTGAATAGCAATTGCAACGATGGAAGTTCGACGGAAACGGAACAACCGTTTCCCGAGCCATTGATGAATAGAAAAGCAAAACAGGCGCGCGGCCCTCTATCCCAAAGTCGAAACATCACGTTCTCCCTTTATTATCCCGGGTACGAGTTACCCCAACGCTCTGAACTTTCTTTCCACCTCCATTGAAACTATAAATAAACGTTTATTTCATCCTCTCTCCCCCCTCCCACTCTTCTCTCTTCACTATGCTAATATCGTACGCTCATTCCAGCACGCAAAATTGCCGCACTAGCCCATTTTAATCTCGCAATTCAGTCACTCGTAATTCCGCGACGCTATAAAGGCGGCCACCACCGTTCCGTCCACCTAATATCATCCGGCTGTTTATGCTCGAGCGTTAATTCACAGCGCGAATATCATTACGCCCGGATGCTTCTCCTTCCCAGGCGTATCATCCTCTTGGATGTTTTCGAGAAGAGACGTGGCGTGGGACGTCTCGAATTGCCTTCGTTATTCGTCAGTCTTTATTTCCCTTCGAGTAGTAACGAACGTCAAACGACGAAGAAATAAGAGAGGGAGTATTAAATCGCGGTAAAACCGGTGTATTGCTCTTCCGCGTCTCGTCGTCGCTGATCATTTCCGACGAATCTCGGGCAAAGATT
>NW_006263513.1:714960-716274 GCF_000469605.1 Apis dorsata | reverse complement strand
CAAAAAAAAAAAAAAAAAAGAGAAAAAACAGAAAACGAACTTTGAAAGAAGAAAGAAATTAAAATATGATTCATATTACCCTTCTTTTTTCGATTTCTATCAAATGATGATATCTCAAACTTTATCACTTTTCTCTTCGTCAATCATTATTTCGTCAAACGACTAAGCGAAGAAGAAAAAATTAAAACGTAACCGTCTACACATACAGAAGAAAAACCAAAGAAACTAAAAACCTTGTGAAACTTACCACCCTTTTACCCATATTACCCACTTCCCCGTCAATCATCGCTTCTATCGAGAACGGCGAAGGAACGTCAAACGGGGAAAGGAGCAAAAAAGAAAAAAAAAAAAAAGGAAAAAAAAAAAAGGATAGAAAGGAAGTAGCGACGTTCGGTCGATTCGATCGTGATGAACGACGAGTTTTCGCTGTTCTCTTATCAATATGCATTAGAGGAGGCTGGCCGACTTACCTACTCACCGTCCCACCACTTTTCGCCGAGCTATTCGTCGAGTCACCGTTTAACAACCCCTACCTCGTTTTCGGACGAGATTCCGCCCGCTTTCTCCTCCGCTTCTTCCTCCCCTCTCCCCCTCGTCTAATGAACGTACACGCGAACGTGGCAATATTTCAAGCCAAGGAGGAGGAGGAGGGGGAGGGGGAGGAACAGACTTCTTAAACGGTGCACGGCTCCCGTTACGATTCGCCGCTAAATTACCCGGGGCTGAAAATAACGAATCGCCACGTGGTGCCGGGACGCGGAACGTCGAAATTGTGGGTTATTATCTGTAATGGTCTTTAGAATCGTACGTAACGATTCGCCTCGCCGTTGTAATGCGCTAAATGGAACCTCGTGTACGCACGTACTCGCGTACAAGGTGGGGAGCAGGAGGAGGAGGAGGATGGGGTGTAATAGAAGTGTACAAATAGTGGGTGGAAGAATCGCGATTTCGAGGAAACGCTACGTTCACGCCAAAAAATGGAACAATTAGCGATGAAATAGGAACGAGCTTGATTTTTGATTCGGTTGAACGTGCGACGATGAGTGGTAGAAATATTTTGCGAAAGAATCTAAGTATCACGTAAAGAATCACATATAACTTAAGCGAAGAAGAACAATTTACAAACGCGTTTTGTATCATCGAAGAAAGTAGAAATAATATTTTTTTTTTTTTTTTTTAATAACGCGTGTATGGTAATGTTGTATGGTAACGAGACTGAAAAAACTTTTCAATTATATGTATTTTTTTTTATTACTACCAACTTTCTATGAATATTTCATAAAATATAAGTTGTATGTATTCTGCAAATTCATG
>NW_006263513.1:708252-714772 GCF_000469605.1 Apis dorsata | reverse complement strand
TTTTTTTTTTTTTTTTTATTTTTCTCGTGTTTACATTTATTGCTGCATCTTGTCCCATGCCAAAAGATTAAAAGTCCAATTGTTCTAATATTTCCTTGTTACGATCACATTTAAAATTTAAAATACGATTAATTCTCGCGAATTAATTGTTCCACCGGGGTGAGAATATTTTTTCACTTTGACAGGAATTCTTTTGAATAAAAGAAACGTAGTTGATCGTGGAAGATTACTTTGGTGAAACGGGTTGGAAAAAAGCGGGGTGACAATTCCTTAGGAAACGCGTGCGAGTCGAGCAGCCTTTGGAATTGGAGGCGAGTTTTGCGGACGTTCCAGCCCTTATTAATATGCATTAGACGACTCGGCTCGATTTACCCTCTCATTGTCCGCGCGCTTTACTGTCCGATCGGCCCCTTTGAGAGTTCGATTTAGCTCTTATCACTCAGTCCTCCGCGCTCCTTTCCCCGTCGTTTTCCACCCTCGCTCGCCCGCCATCCTCCTCCTCTTTATCCACTCTTGCGTGGTGGCTCTGTATTATTTTTCGGTCGGAGGAAAAGAACGCTCTCATGGTGAAAATTTGCGAGCGAAAGGATCCCGAGAGTTATTTTATTGGACGTTATAAAGTCAAATGCGAGAAAACTTGCCCAAATTAATTTCTGGAATCTCTCTTTCATCCCTTTCGAAATTTTCCTCCTCCCTTAAACGTGATTTTTCGTCGGAGAATTTGGAATTTGGAATTTCACACGACACGGACTTTTTATTATAATATTTTTCTTTTCTTTTTTTTTAGATATTATGTAAATTGAACAAACGAGATTAAATTCAAGTGAATCGAGATTTATATATATATACACAGCTGTTTATTTTTGTTGATGGCCATTGAATAATTTCGTTTCCTTTTATACGCCGCGCAGTATTGAAATCCTGCTAATGACACATCTCTATTGTAATCACGGTACAATAAATATTCTATATCTACGCGCATCTGCGGCTTAATTGGCAACTATTAATTACCGCGATTAATTATTAACGGCATTTAAATTGTCTTTGTCGTTGCTAATGCTCGTCGATCGTGGCCATTACTAATTCGTAGCACGAACTATGCATCGGCACGGAAAACATCGAATTATAATACATATTCGTTCCCTAACAACAACTTATATATATAAAACAACAACTTATATATATATATATAAAATAAAAAAATAATACGTAAATAATTCTGAAAACATGACAATCTCTCAAAAATCGAGAACGTCGGATTTCGTTTAAAAATCCGAAAAATGAAAAGGAAAAGAAAAATCCATAGCAACGCGTGTTCCCTTTTTCCACGTCGGTGTCGTCGGCCATTCTTGGGCCCGAAAACGGAAACGGTGAACGAATCATCGGAAATTCCCAAGAGCGAGGGAAGAGATTATCTCGAGGCTAAGAGAGGGAAACATCTCGCGGCGTGGCTAGCTAGAACTCCCGACGGAGGCCCGGCCGTATATCGAAGAGGTTCGGCGGGGGTGTAGTACACGGGCTAACAGTTTCATTCCGGGCTAACGATCGAATTCCTTTTGTTGGTCGTGGAAGCGAGAGAGCACGGCGTAACCGCATTCCATCGCTTTATCCGGACGACAATTCAAGTAAAAAGATCCCCCAATCCTCGGGGCAGCAGTTTTCACTAACGAATTCCTTTTCCGATCGCTTTCTCTCCCCCACCCCTCGCCCTATTGTCGTCCTACGTACTTGCGCCGCTTCTCTCCCTCTCTCTCTCTCCATCTCCCTTTAACTATCCCCAATCATCCTTGTCCCGCGCACACGTGAACAGTTAGGAGCTCTTTCCGTCCATCGGTTACGTCGACGGAAAAAAAGAAAGCTGGCAGGGGAATTAAACCATCGAGAGTTGCTGCGACAGCCACCTTCCTTTTCTCGTGTCTCGCAACCCCTGCTGCAGCTTTCTTTCCGGGGACCTCCCTCCCTGGAGGAGGCAGGTTAGGCCGAATCCCTGTGGTACATATCTGTCTTCTGCGTTCGAGAGGGTGGAGAGGAAGAAGGATAGATGGAGAGAATCTTCTTGGGTTCGAGAATCTGATCCGCAGATCTGTCGCGTGATCTCGGGAGAAGGAAGAGAGGAGGAGATTGGATGAGAGGGGGATTGGAGGAAGATGAAAAAAAAAAGAAAGAAAGAAGAAGGGAGAATGAAAGATAACGCAAGTCTTGACCTTTGGTGGAGAGACAGGAAGATAAAATGATCAGGATGGAGAGGGAGGGAGGGCAGAGAGGAAGGAGATAAGAGAGTTCGATCGCGAAGCATCCGGTGGTGGAAGATTTTTAAACGACTGTGCCCGGTATCGAACGATCGACTACAATCTCGTGCAATAGGTGGTGGCGCAATATGCCCGTAGGATACCATAGCAGTTTCTGGATATAATCGTAGACGCTCGGACAAGGAGGGTGATAAGTTTCCAATTGGAAAGGCGATTCACCGTTTTACGGTATTCATGGAATATTCGATGCCATTTCCGATATATAATCCGGAATATGGCCCATTTCTATTCACGCTTCACTTTCATCTCATCTTACGTAATTGTTGAACGGATTATGGAATATTCTTGAAAGTGTTTAACAATCGTATATACGTGTTAAACATCGAATATCGGGATATCTTTCGGTTATCGATTAATCGAGTACCAGATCAAATCGATTTAAATTATTTTTTCACTTTATAATTACTAATAAGATTTAATAATAAGAAGAATGTCATCAGCATAGCAATATAACTATATTTAAGCAACTTATCTCATGGCCATTATTCTAATCTGGGTTGACATCTTAAGCACGTGGAAGAAGATGACTAACAAGATCGATTGATTAATAGCAACCTAGACTGCCTCTATTCATTCATACCTATAAAAAGAACGAGAAGGTAATATTAATTAAAAATATACTCGTACATTCCTTGTCCCAAAATAAATATATTATTGTGCAAGTACTTCATTAAGTCCCGAGGAAAGTACTAGAAAATCGTTTAAAAATACTTTGATCTGAATAAATTCTCTCTCTTTCTTCACGGATTCAACGACATGAACAATTTAACCAAAAAGAGATCGATATATTTCATATACATAGAAAAATAAAATAAAATTGTCGGGAAGTAACGACGAAATATCATCAACACGAAGAAAGATATTCCAACAACTTCAACAGTTCAAACGTTCCTCTCGAGTGGTTCAGGATGATCGCAAACATTCCACCCTGCCGATTTCACGAGCGAACGAATTTTTCTGCAATTCCTCGCGCCAAACATCCAAGCGAAATCCCTGACAATCCCGGAGAGAAAGGTGGCCTAAGAAGTAGTTCCTGGGTGCTGGGAAAATCCTAGATATTTATGTGTACCGGCAAACTTTCCCATCGCGCGTACACGCGATCGTGCGCCTCACACACACATACACACACGAATTCCACACATGGACGTGTATGAAGGTCCATTGCGAACGATCTCAGGGATATAGAACGGCACGTAAGGTCAATCCTGCCGAATGGTTCCAGCAATTTTCACTTTGCTCCGGTTATGCCCACGTACGTTTGCCCCAGCTTCCTATCTAGTTTCTCTCTCTCTCTCTCTTTCTCTCCCGTGCTATTTTCGACCCATATCCCTCTCTCACGAGAAGCCATACACATCCTCAGCATCCAAAAAGGAGAGGGAAAGAGAGAGAGCAACCGAAACGGAAAGAGAAAGGCGGAGGAAATTTACCGACTTCAAGAATCGCCCTGATTTCCCACCCTTGTGAAATTGCCTCGGCTGCGCACCTTCCCGACGATTGACAGCCACTCTTTCTCTCCTTCTCCCACCCCCTATCCTCACCTCCTTCATCCTCCTTCCCTCTCCAATCTTGGTCCTTACTACCGTTTGCCCTGACTGCGCTCCCTCCTCGCCTCCTCGTTTCTTCAAAATTGGACGGCCCGATGAAATTCGCAGCTCGCCACTTCTATCTTGCGTCTCTCTCTCTCTCTCTCGTTCCGTTCTCTCAGTCACCCTCTCTTGGAGAACGGCCGATTCCTCTTGAGGATCCCCTTTCGAGGCGAAATTTAGGGCACACGCGCGCGAGAGAAGAAAGGAAGACGGAGCGTCGTTTCCGAACGATCCTCGAACGATCCTCCATAAGTTATGAAAGATGTCGCAGCCCTCTCGCGTATAAAACGTTTATTAAGTCCCGACGAAATGAACTGGCGGCAGGCGCAGACGATGCACACGGGAGGCGGGGAAGGCAGGCAGCAGCTGGCTGTCAGATGATCCTCAAACTCTTCGGGACTGTTTCAACCAACCCCTCTTCTACCAATCCCTCCCCCTGTTGGAAAGTTTTCGGACGCCGATGGCGTGGCCTGGCTAAAAGTTATCGAGTAATCTGCCTGCTACGACGAACTACTTCCGGGAGGAGGGGGAGGAAGAGAGCGAAGAGACGAAGAGGATCGTGGACTTTGACGAAAATGGTGGCGAATAGAGAGGATTGCTGCTAAGTATGTTTAACGATTGATCAATCGTTGTAGCTTGAAGGAGTTGAGAGAAATTGATAAAATTTTCTTTTTTTCTTTCTTTCTCTGATAAAAAGGAAAAAAAGCATTTGAATAGATTTAATGAATAGTAGATTTCTTTTTTTTTGTTTGTTCGGTTCATACGAAGGTGATTTCGTCAAAAAGAGATTATTTGACTTCTGAAAGATTAAATCCTATTCGTATACGTTTATTCATGAAGATTTCTTATCTCGTTGCATGCGGCGATATAAATTTTTCCAACGAATGGAAAAATGGAAAAGAGATTTGTATTCGGTAAAAATTGTTATCAATATAATATAATCGTTTCGAATTTTATTCCATTTCTCGCTATTTTATAAAACTGTTTTTTTAACGTTCATCAAAAATCGATATACGTCAGCATATATCTTCGATTATTAAAAAAAGAAAATTAAAAAGAAAACTGTCAAAAGACTGTAAACAAAGCTGGATCGCTGATAATTCTAGCAGACATAAATATATCATCGTATATGGTGCAATTTGAAAAGATAAAGGATTCGAATTATTACGTTCAAAAATATTCGTGTTCATCTCCCGTGCATTTCTTCAAAATTGGTTAAGGAAAAATTTGTATCCGAATTTTATCCGAATAGAATTCTACAACATCTATATCTACAACATCAAACAAAATTATTCCCCTCGAACGGAGTATTATTTTGACGTAAAATTCCCGTCTCTACGAGAAAATGGGAAAGACTTGTACGCGCCAGATGTCTCGTTTCCATCTCGTTTGCATTAAAGCGCGAAACAACGAGCAAATATTGAGCGTTTTCGTTTACCTTGTTCCGTTTATGTCTTCCACCGTCGAAGAAGCTGGATGCAGACTGGATCCCGGACTATGAAATGAAAAACTGGCGAAACTTTCTTGGACGGTCCGCGAGGCAACAGAAATTTCACTATCTTATTAATGAAAACCGTCTCGAAAGCCGCAACTTCTGATGCGGGCGTAGAGGGAAGAAACTCCTCTTCCACGTGGTCGTAAAGAAAGATTCAAGCTAAAGATACAAGCCGGGAATTGTGAATAAAAATAACACTTCCGTTGGAAATTTCTTCTAGTTTCTCTTACAATCGTAAGATAATTTGGGAAAGATAAGTCACTGAAAGTTGAGAACAATAGCATTGTATTTTTTGACGCAAAAAGAGAAAAAAGGGGAGGAGATTCCGAATCTAAAAAGTTGGTAGCGAGTAATGAATTGGCAAAGTTATTATCGTCGGTATAATACTTTTGTATCTTTTTATTTATAGTTCAAATTATTCCAAAATAATCGCAACTTAATCGTTGATTAAAAACTTGAAAAAGAATTAAAATTCCATAAAAATATTCTATTTCCACTTCTTTATATATAAAAATTCTTGTACAAAAATTCTTTTCGCGTAATTTAACAATCGTTCCTATTTATATTCTCTCCCTTAACAACAACAAATAATCCCAAGCATAAGATAAACTCGATGCCTTAAATTTCATCATCGTTCGTCCAAAACAAGCTCAACAACGAGAAATCGAGGAAAACTCTGCCATCAGCTCAAAAAGACATTTTTCCAAAAAATTCCAAACTCCGTCGGATCTATATGCCGCCATCACGTGGAAATCTATCCAAAAACAAAAAAAAAAGGAAAATAGAACCTCATTGCACGTTTTCTTCCTCCTCCACTTTGCATCAGAAAAAGATTTCCCGGGGATCCGAAGGGAGGGCCGTCTGGTGTCGGGGAATAGTAAAACGTGGTGCATGCACGCGTTTCCAGAAGAAGGTGTCCGAGGCAGTCGTCAAGTTTTCCATTCGATTCGAAGGCCCGCCGCCGCCTTTAAAGGCGAATTTTCCACCTTCGGGACGAAAGATATAAGAACGGGGAATGCCAGCGGCGGTGTTGGGGGGGAGGCGGGGGAAGGGACGCGGGCAAAAGCGTCCTAACGATGGCTGGTCCAGGAAGGAATCGAGGAAGGTTGGAAGGTGGAAGAGGAGGAAGC
>NW_006263513.1:705565-708071 GCF_000469605.1 Apis dorsata | reverse complement strand
CGTCGGTCCCTGGGGGACGCACGGCCAGGAAGGTAATGGTGTCGGGTGTGCGCGCGGTGTCGGACGCGGCGAGAGTCTGGCAACGTGCCCGGACATACAGGGCCCTTCCTTCGTGACGAGCTTGTTAAATTTATCGAAAGCGTCAAATTAGGAGAGAACCGGTTGTCCTCTCTCTCTCTCTCTCTCGGATCCCAATCCCACTTTCCTCCCTTGCTTCGATCGCCCTGCCTCTGCTCCGCCTACGACCTTCGAAACGCTGCTGCACCTTTACGGATTTCCAAATTCGAGGGTGGAAACTCGCTCGATCAAACGTTCTTCGGCCGATCCTGTCCGCTCCCGCCTGCTTCGCTCGGGATTTAGCTTTGGAAGGGTTTTGGAAGGGGGTGGAAATGTGGAATAAACGCAGAGGATTGCGGAGGATTGTTAAGCGCGCTTGGGAATTTTTGATGGTTAATATTGTTTCTTGTTACATAGGATAATTAACCCGAGGAAGAATTGATCGAGAATGAAATATATAATAGAGAATCGGGAATATGTATATACCGATAAATTTGAGTCACGAAAAAGTGCATAATTGGTGTAAGCAGCGAGTATCGATATCGATTTTATTTCATTCCAAGTAAAAGTGGAGAACGCAAGATGATAGAATCTTGTGCTCGATCATAATAATAGTTATTGTTCCGTAAATTGTTCCCATGGAGAAATATGTATGTACGTTCTCCTTCGATTAAACGATCTAGAAAAACGAATTAAAAATCTAATGATAACAACGGGGTACAAAAAGAAAATGCCCGCTGAAAAGAGTAATTACAGTGTAAAACATTTTATGAGATATTTATCGAATGTACAACATATACGATTCTCTCGTTGAAGGAGTGATGTTTTGCTACGTATTGGATTGCAGTGAAAAAAAAAAAAAAGAAAGAAAAAAAAATTACGGGCAACGTTTATTTCATATCCATCCCGTGTTAATGAAATTTTTCAATTAACCGTGTATCCGGTTCCCCTTCCGCGATTCTTCGCCGTTTCAAATTGATTAGAAACCTCATGAAGCATTCAAACGAAACCTCTTTCCACGTCGTGAATGCGTAAAGCTCGTGCAAGTATGATATGCCGGCCGATTTTATACACGGCGAGCAGATCATTAAATTACAGAAATCTCAGTAAAAAGAGAGAGAGAGAGAGAGAGAGAGAGAGAGAGAAAACAAGAAGAAAAAAACAAAAAAAAAAATTGGAAAACAGAGAAAGGAAAAGGGAAATATATAAAATACAGCTGATATTTCGTTTTAACTCCGCTAACGAAGTTCTGACCGTTCCACATCCATCCGTGATTTATGAAACGTTCAGCAAGAAGAGCATCACGACTTTATTAATTAGTTTTGCCTTTTTTAAATTTAACTCCGCCCGAGAACGGCGAAACTATTTTGCTCGACCTCGATCCCCTTTTCACGCGGTTACGCGAGGCCTTGATGTTGAACATTTCGATGCTCGATATACAACGACGAACGACCCAAACCCCCTCTCCCAACCCTTCTATCGCTGCGCGCACACGTTGTACACTCGTTATTTTATAAATTATAAAACGTCACGACCGAGTAGACAATACAAGTTTACCGGGGCTCGGAGGATTCGCGTCCGGTGGCCGCGATGATTTATAATAATAATTACAGCTACCGCTCGTCCATCAATTTTGGCGTTCCCGTGTATTTTTAATGTGGATGGCCCCGTTCCAGGTAGCTGCACCGGCTCGTATATCACCGACAGTTTTGTGCAAGCTGTTACGAAGCGAAATAAAATTTTCCCTCCACGGAATCGTACGTAGAGGCTCAGGAGCGCGTAGTACACACCTCGTGTTCCTCTCTTTTCCTCCCTCTTCCTCCTCTCTTCTTTTTCTTTTCTTTTCTTTTCTTTTTTTTTTCCTTTTTCTTTTTGCGCCTCGTCGGACACGTTGCATATTTAAATTCCGTCGAGCAATAACTTTATCGTGAAATCAAGGAGTCGTCCCGGCGACGAGGAAATCATGGCCCCGCCAGTTTTATTACAACGCCACACCTTTTGCTCGTATTGCGTAACATTTTTACCGATCCTACTTCACTTTCTGTATTTCTCATCGTTTTTTATAGTTTCTTTTTGTTTAAATAATGCTTACGATTTTGTACTCGTCGGAACTGTGCTCTTTCTTCAGATTTTTTAAAAGTTATGGGTGAAATAGATTCGAAATTAATTGACGTTTCTTCTTCGTTGATTTCACGATGTTTAATAAATATCGGTGATATCAATTTTTTTTTATTATTCCTATTCTTTTCGAGAGTGATTTCGCTTAAAGACGTTAATTCGCGTTAAAATTATGAAATCCGATAGCATTCGAGTTTCGAATTTGGTATGTGCGTGTGTGTGTATACTTTCGTGGAATGTTTTATATTTATTTTCCCGGATATCAATCCATTGATGCAGAGTACAATTCGGTCGAATTCGGTGAATTTTTCGTACGCGAAAAACCAAATAT
>NW_006263513.1:698455-705339 GCF_000469605.1 Apis dorsata | reverse complement strand
ATATATATATATATATATTTCGAAACATCGCGATTTATTTTCAATGTAATATTGTAAATTGGATATCTTATTATTTTCAATGGAATCACCACGAATATACACTTACTGATTAAAAATTATTCAATCAGTCAGTTGAAATGCAAAGTTAGGTAACAATCTCTCTCAAAATGAAGTTTGAAAAGCTTATCCCTTTTCCACCTGTATATACTTGATAATTCTTGCGATTAAAAATTTTTTAATCAACTGGTTGGAATTTTACGAATTTTTCCAATTTACCAACCAATTACAACGTTTCGTAAAAATTTTTTATATTTTATATAAACTATGTTCGTAAACTTCTTCGTTTCTCATGCATAAAAACTTTTTACTTAACTTTATTAATTCTTATTTTTCTTCTTTTATCGTCTGTACACACACACACACATAAGCTTTTAATAAATAAACTCGTACGTAGTTAATTTGGACATGGTTTTTAAAAATTTCTTTTATTTTTTATAAAAATAAAGATTATTTGCTGTTTCAAGTAAAAAAAAAATTTTCACGTAACATTGTAATTAATCATAGCTTATAAATCTCAGTATACACTTGGCACTTCCGTTTCTCAAGAGTTAACACTCGGTCAATCGATAATTTCGGCTTCACGTGCCAATCTCATCGTCTCGAATATCTTCCTCCCAGCATCCTGGACCACGCGATTAAACGACAACAATGAAAAGCAAGTATACGTTTCGAGGAAATCCCACGGTTACGATTTTACTATGGGAGAGAGGGGGGTCACGATTGGACGCACGGGTGATCCTTTCAATGTTGAAATGAATGCCTGTCACTAACAATTCGGGCCTCGTTTCGTTGGAAGCGTACAGGATTCCGCTCGATTTATCGTTAAAAATACGTTAGCAAACTGAACGATCGGAAGCAGGCGTTTAATTGAATCCTAAGCGATTTAGGTCACGTGGAAGGCTATCCCAGTGTAGCCTTTCCCTGAAAACAAATGTCTATTTTATGCGGCTAATGATTCGTTTAAACGATTTCTCCTTACCGAGTATCCTACGCGATTTGCAAGAAATATTGTTTTACCAATTTTGGGATAAAGAAGGAGATAAAGAGGACTTGAAAACAATTAACGAAATAATATTTGTTCCACCAAAATTATTCATAAGGATATAATATAGAAAGAAAGATGTAAACGATAGAATGGTGGAAATATATATCCCCAAAATATTATATATATTGCCTAATCTTCAATTATCATATTTCTTTTTATATCTATTGTATCACTACTATTTTAAAATCATTTCTAAAACAACTCCTCTCGATTAATCAAGAACAATTAATAATTACCGTGTAAATAATCTATCGCTCATAACTCCAAAGTTATCTCCAAAAGAAACAAGCATTATTATATACCAGGCTGATCCATCAATCGAGAATTCGAATAATTTCCCTCGGATTCGAATTAATCTTCGATCATTCCCCCTTCCCCCTCCCTCTCCATGTTCGGCAGATCTCCAAGGCCGATTGTTTCCAACCCCTATTGTAACACAATCCTGCGCAACATACCGGCCATCGAGAAGAGAGTTGCCAATAGGACGTGTCAGTACGGATCGCAATCTCCGGTTTCCCCCATCCCACCCCCCACCCCCTCTTCCCTCCTGGGTTGATCTTAATGAAATTCACGGTATCGTAGAGGCGTCGATAAATGACCGTGCACGACCGACGGCTGAATCGCTTAATAAGCGTTATTCGTGACAAATTACCGGGCCGTGATACGCCGGGTATACGCCTCGGGAGGGGGAGGGGGATCGACGCCGTTGTCGCATTCCGCCAACAGGCACTGTGGAGTGGAACACGGCCAAGAAGAGGTCGGATACGAGGTCGGCCTCGTGTGGTGACGGATCGCCGTGTTAGCAAACCATCGGGATCCTGGATCGTGGAATGACAATAATTGATCCCCCTCCTACCAAACCTGCCATCCACTTTCCATCCGGTTCCATCCACCAAGCGCACGGGTTCTTCGTTTCACCTTCGCCTTCCCGTATCCTCCTCTCCTTGTCCGACTCGTTCCATCCCCCGCCGCCGGTAATTTCATGCTCGAACTGACAGGGTCGATGGAAACCGCCACCAAGGTCTTCGAGGATCCTCGCTCGGGGCGATGGCGCGTCATCTTTCATCATCTTGGCTAGGCGAGCAACACCTGCCGCCACCGTTTCCGCCGTTTAAATTTTCGCGGGGGCGGTTGATTTTTGAGAGGCGCTCAGAAGTGAGTTTTCGGCCCTCACGGGACGGAAAAAAGAAGGGGAGGAGAGGAGAGGAGAGAAAGGTATTTTTGTCGAGGCGGAACGTTGGGGCGGGGAGGAATTGGGTGTCCCCGGGACAAATGCAAGGCAAATATTTTTGCGACGGCTGCCACCGGAAGTAGAGAAAAGAGGGATAGGGGAAGGAGGGTGGAGCGCGTGGTGTTGCACAGCGGCCGCGTTTTTTCGGATGTTAAAATCTAATTACCCGCTGCGTGCGCGGATGCGCGAGCTTGTGATACGATTATGTCCAATTTAAATCTCGGTAAAAGTTGCGAGAACACGGGGAACGCGACGTTACTTTCGAGAAGATTAAAAGCTGGTACGGTAATTTCGTGAAAAGATTAGAATGGAGAGCTTTCTTTCCTTCTTTTTTTTTTTTTTTTTTTTTTTTTGATGCTTGGTGAATCAAATCGAATTGTACGGGTTATTATTTGTGAATTTTGTAAGTTATTTGTGAATTGATTCAATGGTAACAGATATAGGAGATAGATATAGGAGCTAGATGATAAATAATGATAATCGAAATTATTTTTTAATATAGAATTTAAAAAAAGTTTTAAGCTAGAATATCTAAACGATGCTTAATAAACAGGTCGCGATAAATTGGTATTGAATAAGAAATTAACATGGCTCGATACGAAGAATTTCGCATTAAATATTTTTTTCGCTAATAGATAATTCACTTCTTTATCGAGAATGTATTCAATTAATCCTTTATACCTTATTTCATCATAAAGTTCAATAATAAATTTCATTTCTAGAAATACTCGGAAATATTCACTTTATAATTCAACTAATAAATCGAACCATCAAAACCAACAAATTTATGTGAATCATTATAAATAAATAGATCATAATGAGTTATGAATTTTCTCGTAAGAGACAACATTATAAAGATTTTCAAAAAAATCTTTGTAAATCACATATAAAGAAAGAAGATGAATTTTCACAAAATTTATTACACTTTTTTCCCAAATACTATCGATATTAAATGGGAGAAAGAAGAGCGTGGAAACAAACTTCCCTTTCTGGCAAATGGTAATAAACGACATCAATCCAAACGAATCTTCTTGCAGGATGGACAAAGTGTTTGGAAACGCGCGGTGTACGCTGGAGCGTGGCTAATGAAATTTTGGAACTCCGCCGCGATAATTACGAGGATAATTTGGCCGGGATTAAATTGGCGTAGTCGAAGCGTGCGTTTCCCAATCAATCGTGTTCCCGAAGCAATCCCGAAGATCGGATAACGAGCAAAGGGCGTACGACTTAAGAGGAAAGGCTCCTGGGGGAGACGGTCTGCAGACTTCGCTTTGTCTGGCCACGATACACCTCGTTACGCGGATAATTGCATCGTCAATTTTTCGTGGACGACAACCTGCTGGGACGCAGTCACGTGGATGCTCCGGAGATCAAAGATCAAGTAGTTGGGGAAAAATGATTACGAACTTGCTTACTTTATTGAAAATTTTAAAGCGGAAGATTTGAAAAGATTCTTCAAGACTCTTTGTTTACTCGAATCTCTGATATTAATTATCTATAGGTATTATAATAATTGTAACTTGAGGCTCTTATTTAAAATGTTTAAATTTAAAACTGGAAATTATAATTTATTCTCTTATCCAGAAGGAATTACAAATGAATCTATCTTGTCGAAAAAAGAATCGAATCTCGAATATATAAAAGGGATAATAAGACGAAATTGCGTGGATCACTATGTATAATAATAGCATCGCGATTGCGGTGTCGAAGAGACAGAGTCAATTAAGGTGAATCGTGAAAGAAGAGGGGCGGGGAAAGTAAAACGAGCGATTTACATCGATGACGAATAAGATTGGAATCGTTTCTCGAGATAAGTAGCGTCATGGATTTGCCACGAAACTTCCATTCTACGCGTATAATACGTCAGGGTTGTTCGTTGAACGTGGTTGCCGCGGTCTCCTCCACTCGGCTCGTTTCCTGTCGGGGGCCAATACCTTAAAAGCATACCCCTTTACCCCGCTTAACCCCTGCAAACCTCCGAAAACACCCTCCGGAACAGTCACTATCAGATTCGAAGCCCCGACGGAAGATAATCCCTCTCTTACATCTGCCTCCAACCCTCTCTCCTATTCCTTCATCCCCCCGTCCACAATTCTCTCTCTCTCTCTTTTTTCCCCTCGTTTTCTTTCTATTTCTATTTCTCTTTCTCCTCAACGCTCGAGTGTGAATCGACAGTTTTCGCTATCAAACTCGGCTTATTCGCAGGGGGTGGATCAAACCCTTTCCGCCACGAACATGTATCACACAATTTTTCTACTCGCCGAACCAGCTTCACGGACGATCGGTTCACGATGTGTCTACTTCATTCTCTTTTCTCTGTCTCTCTCTCTCTCTCTAGTTTGCTCTTTGTATCCACTGTCTCATTTATCCTTCGGAGATCCTTCCTTCTTAAGTTTCAACCCTCGTGAGACGGTCGCCGTATGAACAGCTTGTATCGAGCAACGATACGCGATTTCTTTGTTTTACCCTCTGCGTGACGAAAATCGAGTTCTATCTTCTACGTGATATGGATTATAGTTGATTCATACGGTGCTGGCCAAAGGAAAATAGAGAATAGGGTTTTGGATTTTTTTTATATATTTGAAACGAAAAATGTTCTTCATTTGTAAGAAATAGTCGTTATAAATGTAATAGTTATATAAAAAAAAAAAAAAAAAAAAAAAAAAAATAGGAATTTATATAACTCATAAGTAGTATAAACTTGCATTCTATCAGACACACGCGAAATCTGAATTGAAATTTATTCAGCTTAATTGTTAATGAATTACGACTAATTGATCGAACGGACAATTGTGAAATAGTTGAACTAATTTATTGAAATATTACGTTCAAGTGGCGTAATTCGTAACTGCTCGAATCTATCTAATCCATGATTGAGCTAAATATGATTCTATTCGATTTAATTAATGACAAATAATTGTGTAAATTATTCTCTTAATAATAAATCGCATATTCCCCCCCGTAACACAAAATGACGTAAATATTATTTATTTATCGCCATCCCCCCCCCCCTAACCTCCGTTGAAATTATGTAACGTTCGATAAATTATAACGCAATGCACGGTAATTTCTTTGACCAATTACAATTATTTATACGTATACATCTACGTCAATCCGGCAAATATAGCATTCATTATAATTACATCGTCAAACGTATTACAAATTCAATCGAATCATATTACAAACAAATAAATATGTTATTAGATTCAAGATAAACAAAAACCGCAACTCAAGTCCCAAATAATTCATCGAGCCAATTCGATGAATCGACTGAAAATGTTATTTCGACTCGAATATACGCAGAAACAACATTTTGCCAAAGTAATCGACATCGTTTAACCCTCTCCCCTCCCTTCCTCCTCTCCCCCCTCCACCCCGATCGCCAACCGCTCTCGACCGTCCATCGATTCCATTGATATCCGATTCCGTTGATCAAGGAGCATTTTAATGACGCTGTGGAAACGAGCGTATTAATTAAATTACTCGCACGCGCCCCCGTCGCTAATAAATAGTGTCTTTGAGGGCCAGGTTGACCAGCGTTAAATTTTCATCGAGATCGAAGGTGGTGGTGCGGGTCGGTGATAGCGATCGGGCCAGAAAGGAATTTCCATTAATTGTTACCGATTCGTTCACAGTCCACCGACTTACCGCGATAAAAGCGATTTCCCACCGACGGTATAACGGTTAAATTACTCACCTGAAACAAAGGAAACAGAAGGATAATGATGAGTGATCGAATTACAGGGATCGAACGAGGAGGGAGGGGAATAAAATAATCCGCGGATGAGCGGAGTTTTTCTCTATTTCTATGCGTGTATCGCGCGATATTCGCGGGATTAATACGTCCTTTAATTATCGGGATCTAGAAGGGTGGACGCGTTATTAAAACGTCACGGGCGAAAAAATTCCTCGATACGTGTCACGGGAAAATATTATTTACTTAATTACGTGTTACGCGTTGAAACAGTCCAAGTTTTTACCGAAAATATCGAAACGGATTACAAATAATATTGGAGATATTGTAATCGATGAATATATTTAAATCTTCATCCCCTTATTCGTCATATAAAATATTACATACACAGAACGACAAAAAGTGGTAAATTGGAACGAAAAGAATATTTTTTCTCTTAACGATTCAAGTCGACAATTCTTATTCTGTTCAATATAAATATTTATAGATGTTATCTATAAATATTATAAGATAAAAAAAAGGGATGAGTCTAATAGTATCAAATTAATCTAACCAGTGTCTTATTTTATTTTCAGAAATTATGGAATCTCTAAAAGAAAGGAAGTAAACGAAAACTGCTCGACCATCGAGATCGTAGTTCCCATTAAAACAAGCGGCGTCTTCGTGGAAAACAAAGGAAAAACAACAAGGAAGACGAAGTAAAAAAGAGAAGAAGAAAAAAAAGTAGAAGAAAAGGGGAAAGGAACATTTAAAATAAAAAAGAAAAAACAGAAAAAAACGTCGGTAGGCGTTCCGTAAGCGCGATTTAATGACAGAGCATATTTCGTCGGCTACAAATTCAGCTTTTCCCTTAG
>NW_006263513.1:697967-698253 GCF_000469605.1 Apis dorsata | reverse complement strand
TTATCCTTACCCCCGAGGCGGCCCCGCGACTCCGCAAGAAACTCGAAGCTATTTTTATCAAAGGAACGAGGCGAGTGTCGCGGACGATAAATCATTCGAAGGTTCCACCTACTGTATCCACCCTTCTGAAGCAGCCTCGTCTCATGGCACGGGGTAACGAGTAGCTTTCATTGGCCGCGTGGGACGTCCCGGAAAAAGGTAAGAACGATTTTTCACCGTTAGCAACACCTGCGCTAAATGAATACGAATTGATTCAAAGCCGCGTCCCGAATCGGTCTGTTTTATT
>NW_006263513.1:695671-697947 GCF_000469605.1 Apis dorsata | reverse complement strand
GACCAACATTTCTACCCTCTCTCTCTCTCTCTCTCTCTCTTTACCTCTTTATACTCGGCCAAAGCCGAGTGAAGTACACGTTCCACCAGGCAAGACCTACATTTCCATCACGCGTTTTCGCGAAAAACGCGTTTTCTGTGAATGTACCGCGGTAGAATGTGGAACGCGACCCGCAATCTCGCTATATTAAAATTTCATACCGGATGTGCGAAGGGAATTAGAGTGAGGGAGAGGCGACGTCGCACGGGCCATTGAGGACGTCGACGAATCAAAGGGCGGGCGCGGTCGACAGTGTGCAGGCATCTTTGGCCGAACAGGGAGGGATGGAAAGGGGGGAAAGTAATGGCGCGGTGTAAGGCGTCGGATTTTTCCCTGGTATATGGCACACGAATATGTAAGCGCGCTTTTCAATCATTTTTATAGCGAAGAGAACTCTTTTCCTCTTTTTTCTCTCCCTTTTTTTTCTTTTTTCTTTTTTTTTTTTTTTTTTTTCTCCTTTTCTCTCTCCTTTCAATGCGTGCCGCTGAGATTTATTGAATCGTTAAGTGAAATATTTATTTCGTGATAATTGCGACTTCTCTAATGGCGATCGTGTGAATTTTTTTCTTTTTTCTTTTTTTTTTTTTTTTTTTTTTTTTTTTCTCTCTTTCTCTCTCCTCTCAATGCGTGCCGCTGAGATTTATTGAATCGTCTAGCGAGATATTTATTTCGAGTTATTCGCGACTTCTCTAATGGAGATCGTGTGAATTTTTTTCTTTTTTCTTTTTTTCAATAACGCGATACGTTAATCACGCAGGAAAGTAACTCATCCTTTTTCTCTTCGTTAATCGGATTAATTGATGTAATTGATCGAGGAGACTTCTGTGGAGAAGAGATTTTTTTCGTACAATCATTGTATAAGATAGAATATGCAATGAATTAATACGTAATTTTAAATAAGAATTTATACTTTCTAGAGAAAATTGTTTCAGATATATTCGAATATCAAGTTACAACAAGATCTAAGAACTTTCTTCGCAACATTCCAAAAATATCCCTCCGAGTTGGAAAAGAGCATTCTTAAACACGAGAAATATATTTTTTTTCGCGGGAAAAGAGGAGAACTCGAATTCGTGACTAAGTTCCGCCACCCACATTTTCGCGGCTGGAAAGTGCCCTAGTGAATATCCGGCACGCGCGTATATAAGGAATAATAAATCTACCACGATCCTCTTTTCATAAAAATTTTCATAGAACACATTTTACACGAGTAACCGGCGTTAGTTCAAGCAAAAAGTTCCTTTTATTCCTTTTATCGGTAATATCTATCCGCTGTTTAGTCAGCGTTTCCAAGTTGCCCCCTTCCCACGTTCGCTTAACTTACGAGTCGCCCAGAAGATCAGAAATGGATTCGCATACGACAAATGAATTTCGTTTTCCTTCTTACTTTCCCCTTCTATTTCCCTTTCCAATCCAAAAATCGAATCTCAAATATATATTTACTATTTTGAGTTTTCTTGAATTCTTTTGCAAAGAATTCTTTCCTTGAAATAACGAATATTCAATGGAAAGATTATAATCAAATTGAACACAGGGTAAGATTATACCAAATTACAATTGGCATGAGTTTTAAATAAAATCGTTAATTTTATCGCTTACATCGTTCCAAATTATCATTTCGTTACAACATATTAATTCATCACATTAAAAATATACACTATGATAAATAATGAATCATAATTTCTTTTAACGGTAAAATTTCGAAACACCACCACCACCCCAATTAATTCCATCCCGCGGAAGATTCATGGATCGCGAACTCGCCCCCATCCCTCCACAGTTCGCCGGGACCGAACAATTTTTTTCTTTTTTTTTTTTTTTTTTTTTTTTTTTTTTTAATGCGTAGCCAGGAATAATTAAAACGCAACTGGTATGCGCGTGACGTTCGAGGCTCGATAAATCAACCGCACGTTGCGCGCCACCCCCGTGAAATCCGGCGTTATTTCCTGCCGGTCGGTGCACGCGCCACCAACACGCTCCTGTAATGAAATTGTTTCCATTTGATCTTGCGGTTCGGCCATCCGGCGTGTCGCCTCCTCGTCGGCCGCTGGAAAACCGGTGGAGGGCCGCTTAAAAATACATCGTGATCCGTTTCGGCTCAGGTGTTGGTTACGCGTTACCGTTAATTGTCACCTCTGTCCGGAGAGGTATCGCGTCTTTTCACACCGTGGAAATGGTTGTCCCGGGGTTAGTTTGACGTTAAATAAACTGGAGCTGGCCTTTGACGTCCAAAGTTA
>NW_006263513.1:691036-695475 GCF_000469605.1 Apis dorsata | reverse complement strand
GGGGGGGGGAGGGAGTTGTTAACGAGCCGCTTCTTATTTTTACTGCGCGCCACTTTGACGAGCAATTCGATGGAAATACGAGAACACCAGGACGAGCCAGGGATGAGAAATTTGAGGGTGGGCGAGTGATGCGTGGTTGAATAATTATGCGTCAAGAGGGGTGGATTTTGTAACCGGTTTGAAACTATAATACGTTGATTTTGAAGAGTCTCCTCCTTCGTTTCTTCTTCTATTCTTCTTCTATCTTGGAAGTAGAAACGTGTTTATTTGAAAGATTGTAAATATTTATTTCTTTTTTGAAATATCGCGCGATAGGCTGTGAAGGATTTTTATTTATTTCTATGTTTAAGCTACGTGTGTTTTAACATCGAGATCCCCGGCTCCTCGGGAATATTCATACGCCTGTGGGAAAATGGCGTACGCGAGCCAGACATTGGAAAATCCGAGCGCGGCGTTCAAATTTCATCGCGAAAAATTCGAAAGGAAAGAGCCCTGGCTGCCTCTTTACCCACGGAAATCATCTTATTTCTAATATTCGAGGTCTGACTCGAAAGAGAATCCGCGAAGTATTTCTACGAAAATATTGAAGTTCGAAATAGCGAGTTTCTTAAGTCGTTTTCTCCTTTCGAAATTTCATGCACTCTTAAAGAACCCGTTTACATTTTCAATTTTAATATTTAATTTTCCCCAAAAGTATAAACACACGTCTGAATAAAATTAAAACTTTTATCTTTCGCGATCTTCTTTCGTAGAAACTCTCCACAAATTCTATAAAAAAAATCTTCCATCCAAAACTGATCCAACAGGGATGCGCAGATCCCTGTAAACGAAGTCATTCGCGAGCCTATATATAATTTTCCCATCATCGATTATTCCCAAGACACGAATCCTGGAAACGCGTCTAAGGTTACCACGTACTAAGGTTCCCGTGGTATCCCATAAATCACCATGACGCGTGCATAAACGTTTCCTAACGTTCAAGCCCCGGCAAACGAAATAATTTGATAACTAATGGCCGTTGGATTGCCCCTTGGATTGATATTGGTTGCCACCCCCTGTATATGCGTGTGTATATGTATATACGTAAGCACGTAAGAGAGTATGGAGAATTTTCATGCGAAACCGACGAAGGATATATACGGATGAGAAACGGATAGATCCATCAATCTAGAACGGCGAATCGCGAATTCGGCTGTCATACGGAGCCAAGGATGACTGATGGGTATTGGTCAGAGACGCTAATGACGCGGACTCGATGACTGACAAAACATCCCTCGTTAATGGATACCGTGTTACCGCGGTATCGGCCACTGCCCTGCCCCTAGAAGAAAACTATTCTCGCCGCTTCGAATAGATGGAACTATCACTACTGCTCCCGGATCAAAATGGTTCCCTCTCCAGGAAGGAAGGAGGAAGATCGATATTCAGGGATCGACGTAAATATTAACTGTAATAAATATTCCGTTCAATTTAATCTTCACGAAACAATCTATAAAATAAGACGAGATGCTTGGATTGTTGAATAACATTCCTCCTAACATTTCTTGAATCCTTGTATCTCTTAAATCTTCCTTATCGAAATCGAACCAGGAACACGATAATAAGAGTCTGATAATGCGCAAGTGCCCATCGAGAATAATACCAGGCGGAATGCTCCATTAGAAGAGAATTTCGATGAAGGGTGACCCCGGTTCCTTTGAGCCGAAGGTAAGACAAACTTTGCCTGACAGCCAGACGATCAAAGTCAAAGCAAAGCCGAGTCAAAACGAGCCATTGTTTCGTGATAACGCTATAAGAGGGGGAGAGAAGGGGATAACAGTCGTTTCTCCCCTGTCGATGATTAGCGGCTGCCCCTCTCTCGCCCGTCGTGTCTAAGGTCAGACGCATCGGATCTAGAGAAACCTGAGAGACTACTTTACACATTCATGAAGGGGTATCAAAGGACGTCAAGATCGGTGCCCCCGCCGGGAATCGAAGCGGACCGTGTCCCGTGTGTTTGCGGTAACCCTAAAACGATCGATCACCCGGCGAGGTGGTGACCCAAGAATCGATGTCGTTCCAGGACGATACCACGCCGCAACCCACATACTTATACTTATATCCGTGTATCGATATCAGCTACACCCACTCTTTTGATTAATCGTCCTTCGATCGCCGCATTTGTCTAGCCTCGATCCTGCTTCTCGATGGAATCCTGCTGGATTTTGGATAAACAAGTTTCGCGAGGGCTTAAGATTGACTAAAGTTTCGAATTCGTTTATTTCATTGTCGAGCATAAAGTTGGATTCTTAGAGATTCGTAGTTATAATTTTTAACTACGAATGATAACTTGATAACTTGATAACTTGTCAAGTTTCGTGTTTAATATATCGTGCACGAATTTGTGCGAAAGCGTGATAAGAAAAATGGTATTTGTGTTAATGTATGAAGCAATGTAAGTACGTTAAACGTTAAACGTTGCCGTGAACCTTGATCTTCAATTATCAGAGAAACAAAGAGCACCAGGAGGGATTTTAAATCGTTGAATTGTCGGTGCGTTTGATGACGCAATGAGGATGATCAACACAGATGATTAAACGTCGTTAACTTGCGGAATCACGTATGAATAAATCATCAATCAACGGGCTTGGAGTAGTTCTGCTCGTCATTCTGGCAAGGCAAGTGGAAACCTGTAATGGCGTTACGTAGAATCCCTCGTTCCGACTAATCACAGCTGTTTCGAAAGCCACACCCAGTCGACCACTCCTAGCCTCTTTCTTATCTCTTTACCCGACTTTACCCCACGTACACACACAGATACACACAGGGGCACGAACACATGTAAATTCCTCTCCCTGCGAAATTAAACCATCCACGATCGAATTCCATCAGCAATTCATTTAAACGAATTTCAACATAAGTATATTTTATCCACCATGCACCACCAAACCGAAATACCATGCATCAAAGAACGTTTAACAAGATACTCGTGCAAGAGGAAGAGCAGAAAAACGAGAGCAAAAAAAAAAAAGAAAAAACGAAGGAAACGAAGCAGAATACTCGATATTAGAGAAATTTTTCGCATCCGATGGTAATCGTTGCTGCTGGAATAGCGCGCGACTAACGAGCGCACGGAAAAAAAAAAAATAAAAAAGAAGAAGAAGAACAGAAAAAAAAAATAAAAGAAAAAGAGGAAAAAGTAATCCTTCACAGGGAAACGGTCCTCCGACAACGGAAACCGCAACTAGTATCCGCAATCACATTTTTTTCCCGTCCGACCCTCGCCGCGTTAGGAATTTCTCATCGAAAATTCCACGGACGAGGGGGTTAGGACAAACGAAAAATAAAAAAAAAAAAAGAAGAAAAAAAGGAGAGACGACTACAAAGGGTGGAGATAGGCCGATCCGTACTTTCTTCCGGAAGCATTAACGCAAAAAATTCGCCAGTCGGACGACGTGAGATATTCGTGGAAGGGGTGCGACGAAATTGTCAACGATAGGAGAAGGGAAAGGAGAGAGAGAAAGAGAGAGAGAGAGAGAGAGAAAAAAAACACGCACTCCAACTGGAAATTGCAATCGCGCTTAGGACACTATCACGAGGTAGTCAGCAAAAACAAAGGCATCTCGGGAGGGTATGGGAACGAACGAGGCTCTCGTCAGACGCGTGTTGGCTGCAGAAATGAAAACCGTTGACTGAAAGGGGGATGGCCGTGTCGACGATGGTTCCTACGAAGAGGGAACCATGGGGGATTGGAGAACGGATGTGTAGATAAATGAGCGCAAAAATTCGGACAAAGCAAACCGGCGGCACCGCATACCGCGAATACCGCGAGGTTCCTTCTGTCCTTTCTCGAGGAGGAAACCAGCCACCCCTTTGTCGTCGCTCGTGTCGACGGGGAGAGCAGACGATAGATTGGAACGTAAGAAACCGGGCGAAGGATTCCTGGTCGAAATAAACGTTCTTTACTTACGTTTTGTCTCGTTTTGCGGGCCAACAAAACAAATGACGACGCGAAAACACGCCGGAGAAAAATATTGGTAATAAGTTATCTCATTGCGAGTGGAGTCGCGCGATGTGAGAATTGTCTCGCACATTTTTATCCTTCCACTTGCGAAAATTAATCGTGCGGATGTATTTCTCTTCTCCGGTGAAATTCTGGAGTGTAATTGTTGATCGAGAAAGTAAGGATTTAATAAGGAAAAATCTTATTCGTAATAATTACCGTTTCGTAATAAAGAATTAGCTTAATTTTCGGCCTTTGATCTTGGATGCAGTCAGAATTTTCCATTCAAAAGATTGTTACGAGCAATATTTTTCCAGAAATAAATATATATATAGCGAAATTTACCTCGATTAAGCCCTATTAAAATCACAAAATTTTTAAATCGCTATAACTCCGAAGATATTAACTTCCGGTCAACGATTGAACGATCATTGGAAGCGCGGATTCTTCCCCTTTG
>NW_006263513.1:681188-690849 GCF_000469605.1 Apis dorsata | reverse complement strand
ACGACTTCCGGTTCCCGAGATATCGTCGTGTAAAGAAAAAGTAATTTTTAATCGTTTATTATCCTCATCCTTGTCACATACACGGATCTCTTGCTCGCACTCATCTCACTGACCTATACCAAGGTCCAGACAAGCGGCAGACGCGATTCCTAGAAATACGTAGTACGTATTTCCAGGAAAAATATATAGGTCACCAGATGGCAGGCCCATTCATAGCTTCTGCGCTGTTTTAAGCGCTAATAATTCGAATCTTTATATCTCGGCAACCAATTGAGATATCGGGATAAAACAAAAAGTGATTTAAACGGCATACTTTTCTCAATTTTTTGACTGAGTTTTAATACATATAACATAAATTTTTACTTTCCTTTTATAAATATTTTAACTGGTTACAGCTCAATTTCAATATTCAGTTTCATCAAAATTCAAAATTTCTGGAATCTATCACGAATCTCATAAACTCGTGAAAAGGTAAATCACAGTTTTTTCATTAGACTTAAGTTGAAACAGGGATAGGCGACTCTCGTATACACATACATATGATTCTGGCGTTTGGAGACAGGTCGTAATCGATGGTGGAAAAGGTGCGCACACGTACCTTCCTCTCGGTAGACGACGGTATCAGCGAGGTGGAGCGCGCATAAAACAATTTCTCGGAACAGATCGCATAAAGTCTCACCGAACTGCCATAAATTTCTTTCTTCGTACGCTGCAATACTCCTCCAACTTTCAACCGTTTCCACTAAAACCTTGGAGCCCCCTCGAGTACCTCGAAGCTCCTTCGTGGCGCGCCCCCTCTCCTTCTCCTCCTCGGATCGATCCCTCCAAGCATTCAAACAAAAATTATTTTCCCCGGAAACTCCTGTAATCGTCGGCGAGCCGAGCAATTCCGGCAATATTTCCGAAGCTTGATTCACCGGCAGATAGAAGTTCGCCCGGTTTCTTTGCCCGGAGATCGAACGGAATTCTTGGAGAAGAGGAAACTCGTCGTGCCCTCGGCGGAAGAAACGATAAGGCGCGTCGACGCGCCACCTCGTATGTGTAAGAGATCATTTCACAAAGTGTTTCCTACTTTCTCAATCGTATTATACTTTGTTGTTATTTTCTATTATATCCTTTTCTTTTTTTACTTTATCAATATTCATTTTACCATTTAAATAATACTTCGAATCGAAGATAATATCAAAATGTTACATATAATTTTACCATAGATATTAAGAATTGAAAGCGAAATTATTTAAATTTAAAGTAAACGATCTGCGTTAAGAGAGCAATTATATTGGCATTCGACAACGTACGAAAAAAAACCCATATAGAACCAATATACAACATTTTCACACAAAATGCATCTAAATGCTTTTACTTAAATCTAAAAAAATCGGCTAATGCATGTTAATCCTAATGACACGAGAATCCTGTGCGTTAATGCTAATCCAACGGAAAGGAAAAAAAAAAGAAAATACCGTGTCCTTATCAAAGACACCTTTGCATACCCTGCCACGGAAGCCTTGTTCCATTCTCTTTTTCGCAAGGCGACCGCAGCAGCAGCACCTGGCGGCAGCCTTCGCCTCGGTGAACGTTGGAGGTCGCAATATTCAAGCCCTTAGCTCGAATCCGTAGGCGGCGCACACCCCCCTCGAACGCTTAGCCACGCTCTCTTCCTCTTAGCTCGTTCCAGCCATGCCGCTCAGGCCTGATCCATATGTAACGCGAATGAATATTCAACCCCGCTACGAGTCTGCACCAGGATCGGGCCACCGCCATCTCCACCATTTCCTATCGCCATCGTCCTCAACGACGTCGACGTCGACGTCGCAACTGCGAGCCATAGTCCTCCTCGTTTCCACGCTTACCAACCACCACCACCATCCCCACCTATACACACGTTTCTTCGACTTTTCCACGTCCCCTGTCAGCAAGCCGCAAGATCTTAAGTGAGCTGATAACGCGAACGACGCGCTATCTAGCGGCGAACGATGTCATCAACGCGCTCCTTCCGCCTACCTTTGTGTCGTGGACCATCTCCTCTCCTCTTGGATCCTCTTGGATCCGACCACAGCGTACACCTACCCGTTTGGATAAATGAGAATGACTGATAGAGGGATAGATCTTCGAGGGAAATCGAGCGGGGTACCGAAATAAGGCGAAAGAGGTAAGGAAGGAAAGAGGGAATGCCGCGCGTCTAATGGAATATAAATTTACCCAGGTTTTCTTCAAAGAGGAAACCGCGAAACCGTCACCACTTTGTGAAATTAATCATCCACTCTGGTATATCGCGAAAATTACCGGTTATCAGAAAGCAAGGGAAGGGGATAAGGTAAGGTAAGGGGAAGAGATGAACGTCCCAGGTTTAATCGATTCTTTTTCAAAATGCGGGGATACCGCACCAGTCTTGCTTGTTGAAACCATGGCGCGGCGGTTTCGGGATACGGGTTGGGTGAAGGACGGTGTGCTTTTACAAACGGCCGTGGTTACAGCGGAATTTGCATTGGTTTGCAATTCGTTGGGAACGCGAGTAAGAGTTTTCCTCTATGCTTTCAGCTATGTAAATATTTCTTTGCCGGGAAGATACGAGATTTCCTGGGAAGACGGTCCGTGGGATAGTGGCTTCTTCTTCTTCTTTTTCTTCTTCTTCTTCTTCTTCTTCCTCGTCTTCTAACAACGTCAAGCGGGGAAAAGGGGGAGGGAGGGTTGAAGATGAACAAACGCTCTTACCGTTTTGCCTAAGATTTATTATTTTTGCCCGCTTCTTTCCTACCGCTACTTTCCTTTAATGGCGTTCGACAACCTTGTTACCTGATATCTAGGTGAACTTTCTTGCGTTCAAGGGATGTTGTTGAAAGGAAAGCGAGGGGGGAGGGAGAGTGATCGCGAGGGAAGAATCTTTCCTTTCCAGATTTCAACAGGGGAATTCGATGATGGGATTTGTTACATCGAATGAATGTGTTTTCTTCCTCGTGAAACTTTAATAATTCCCTGACTTAAGTCAAGTGTACTCGGAAGAGGAAAGAGAAGGTTTCTTTGAGCTATATAATTTTGAGATATCATGATTTATTAAAAAGCAGGGGGAAGGAAAAATATCGGGAAAACTTTTTAAAACTTTCGTAAATCGTGACTTTTCTATATTCGGAGAATGTTATTCGTTTCGTTACGCGTGAATACGAATTAATTTAAAAAAAAAAAAAAAATGCATAATCTCATCCCTAATGAGATTCTACCATCCTAATTAGCCTTTTGGGAACAGAAACGGAACAACTTTGTAATCCTCTTAAAAACTTAACACTTTGGAAAAGTTGTTGTCCTATTGCTCTCGAAAGGGTTGAAAGTCGAACGCTCGATCGGGACCTCGATTCCTGAATTTTCTCCCGAAGGCCGGCTATCGATTTTCAATTTATTCCTCGATTCATTGAACATGGTTGCCAACAAAGCTTCTTACGACCGTGACTCGTGTATTCGACGATCCTTAAACGATAACGCACGGCACGAGAAAACTTTGGCTATTAATGAAACGGGAGATTTTTGAAAGATTTTTGACTTTTCATAGTTTATCTTATAGAGTTTGGGGAGAGTGGCGATAACGTTTCTCGTATATAATCCCGTTTGCCCGAGGAATAGAGATTTTTCAAGTTTGTCAAACTCTCGTGGCGATCTCTCATCGTTATCACCGAACCGTGAAAGAATTGGCTGCGCTTTAATCGCGTTTGTTTGGCTTAAAGGACGATAACGCGCCGGCTAAACGATCCCATACGAATGTGTTTACTCTGAAAGTTTCGCGTGAAAACCCAATTTACATTCGAACATCGTCTTCGAAACTGGCGAACCTGAATTCCGGTGAACTGAAGAAGCAGCTTTCGCTCCGGCCGATTCAACTAACCGTACATTCCTTCTAATGTTTGTCTCATTTCGCAGGCAAACGATTGTTTCTACTTTCCCTCTGTTGCTCCGTTTCCGCGTTCCAATACTCCTCGGCGAGCCGTTTTATTTAATTTTTAAGCGAAAAGTTTGCCCAACGTCTGGAAATGACGCTCGCATTCGAAAGCATTCGTTTCACGGATCAATTCCGTTTCAATGGATATCTTATCATCAGCTAGAAACTAGGATTCCTTCGATTTCTAGTGTAATATCCAAACTCCATGGAATGGGATTGAATCACGCAGTATCTGAAGAGGAGCCAATGAAAAACTTTCCTACAAAACGGAATATCATATTGGCAACGATTTATTTCTCAAGACATCCAATGCCGCGAATTTACTCGAATTTACTATTTTATTAATTGACTTAAGTAATAAAATAATACACGTTTCAAAAACAGGCCCTAAATATCTAAAAGATCTCGTATCTACGAATATCTATATAACACACAAATTTTTACAAATTTATTTATTTATATCTCTCTCCAGAGAGTACATACTAATTAAAAATAATAAAACGAGCAAAAAGAACGATTCATACACCAACAAGCACTAAATTTCTTTTTCTCGAAGATGCATAAAGACCAAATTAACCAAAGATAAATAAAAATAAAAAACGAGCAAACATTCTCTCCGCTCATCTGTCGTTCCGGATACCATACCTTCTCTTTCTCACCTTTCTCACACGGTACGACGACGAATATAATGCAATCAACCGTCCTACGAACTTTGCAGGGCCGCAGGAACGCGGGCCAATTAATCCTGGAGCATAAATCTCGATGGAACGCGAGTAATGGTGAATTCGTTTAGAGAGGACGTGTCGCGAGAATGACGGCCACGACACTGGCCCGATAACGATCGAAGGAAAGTTAACCGATATCAGGAGCTGGGCTAAGCCTCGCGCTCATAAAGGCTTCTCTCGTTTCCGCGCTGGTTGGCCAAAAGGCAATAAAGCTAGCTCGCTTAACGCCTTATAGACGCGCGGAATGTTCAGAATCCTGTGCGGCCTGATCCCGCGATCCTTTATTGCTTACGAGCAACGCCCCGCTGTCTTCCCGCTCGTCTTCATCCGCGTTCAACTTCCCATCGCAATGGAAAACTCGCGCACTCTATATTCCCTCAAAATTCTCGAATTTGCGCGAATTTCATTCGAGCGTTCAGTCGAACGTTTTGTAAACGCGAGGAAATATTTTTTTAATCTCTTCTCTCGAGATTTTTCTTCTTCTTCTTTTTTTTTTTTTTTTTTTTTTCGGAGGGGGGATAACCAAATTTCCGGGGATCTGGTTGTTTTTTTTCTTTTTTTTTTTTTTTTTTTCGGAGGGGGGATAACCAAATTTCCGGGGATCTGGTTGTTTTTTTTCTTTTTTTTTTTTTTTTTTTTTTCGAAGGAGGATGACTCAAGTTTCCGTGGAATCTCTGGATATTTACGATATTTTATATTAATATTAAAGTTGAAGAAATCTTTTAGAAACTGGATTGTGAGTGGAAATTGCAAAAAACAATTTTTCTTTTTCAAACAGGGTGAGAAATATTTATACGAATTCGAGTTTAAAATTAATTTCGAAAAATAAGGTGTATTTTTTTTTTTTTGTTTTTAGATCAAGCGAAATTATTGAAAAGTGTAAATGAAATTTGAATTTTTCTTTTTTTGTTAAAAAGCGCTGTAGAAATATGCTGGATATTTCCGTGAAAATTATGAAAAAATAAAGTGTCAGCGTGATGTTTGGAATTTTTGAAATTTTTTGTAATTTGCCAAAAATTGAAATTCTGTATGACACGTACGACGTGTTTGTATGTATGCATGTATGTATGCAAGCGACAAACATTGTGCAGAGAGCAAAAATGAATATTGCCTATTGTCCTCATAAGAATTAATTTTATTAAAAAAAATCACTGGAATATATTAAGATAAACAAAATAAGTTTCAAAAACTATTAAAAAAAAACGAATAAAAAAAATCATTTTAACTTTAAATCTTCAATATTAACAATTGAACTGTCGTTCAACGAAAGGATACGTAACAAGATCTGAATACCAACGAGAAATTAAACAACGTTTTCACTCTAACGAACGATATAGCTATTTTACAGTGGAGGAGGGTTGGACGCGTGAACTGCTTCGACAGCTGTCTCTCAAATTGGCGTAATTAATAAGTTGAAACGTAGAAGGATTATAAGCGGACGGATAAGTAGTACTGTGGGGGTTAGCGCGGGGGTTGAGCGAGAAATGAAGGGGGAAAGGGAAACACAGAAGGGTGAGTGAAACAGGGATGAATCCGGGGAGGATTACGAGACGAGGGACGGCACCCTGTCATTAACAGCCATCTATTGACAAATACGCGAGCCATCGTACCCGACACTAATGCCATATCATCTTCAGGTCTTATTGTTGTCATTATACTCCCTTGTGTATAAAACATCTCCGGATAACGTGCTCGCCGAATGAATGAAAAAAAACGAACAGTCCAATTTTTAACAATAATTCCATACAATTGAAAAATACACCGCCCCTATTTCAATCTTTCATTTTTCAAGATTCAATTTCAAATTTTATCTACACGATTTAATTTATCGTCGAGCAAAAATGCATACATCTCTCATCTCTCAAATTTTTCCATCCAAAAAGAAATTCTTACAACGGAAAAAATTATCTTGCTAGGCCAGGAATTAGAATCGATTCTATTAATTCAAGAAACGAAACTTCGTTCCAACAGAAGGTGCGCGTAAATCGTTCGAGAGAAAGGAGGAAGAAGGGGAGGAAAAAAAAGAAGAAAAAAAAAAAACGAGCAAGCATTGGAGAGAAAGGGTAGAAATCAGAATTCTGTTTGCACACCGCAACAGTTATCAGGGAGTCATTGCGTCCATCTCGGAACGTTTCGCTCAAAGAAGGGAACCCTTTTCGCTTAGCGGCCATTTCGTTCATTTCCGGTCCCGGGATGCGGATGAGATCCATTTGCTGCCCTCCTCCCTCCTCCCCTTCCAACTCCTTCTGCCCGTCTACCTTCCAGGCATCGAAAGCCATTGTGTGTCCCTTTCCCCTCCCTCCCCTCCCCTTTTTGGTCTCTTCTTCTTCGTCTGTCAGTCAGTTTACATTACTCGCCACGGAACGAATACGGAGTCCGTAAAACGTATTTAAAACGACCATTACGCCGCTGTAATTATCGCTTTTCGATTCGAATTTGATTCATAAAAGATGAACGTCCTCGATTCTCAACGGAGGGAAGAGAATGTAAATAGGCAGAGAAACTTTTTTCGAGGACACGTGTCGCTTTAAAAATTTCGATTAAATTCCCTTTCATTCCGTTTCATTCGAGATTCTTGGTATACGCGGGTATTGGAACAGCGGTAAAGTTATCATATAAAGCATTATGAATTAATGTTATTGCTTTCGGAAATGTAAAATAGAGATATAAGGAAAGTACGAAAGAACGGTTTTATGGTCTATTTTCGAGTATATATTTCCAAGTAAGTTTTTAAGTTTCGAATAAAAGGAGCGCGGTCTTTATTGGTCTCTCTCCTTCTTTTTCCGAGTAATTTTAATAATTATTATTATTCAAATAAAAGTTTGTAAATAATGGTTACGTCTGGTAGAAAATAATTCGTTTCTATTTCGATAAACTTAATAGATAAATTTATGTACGTGTACGTCTTAAGCAACATGAAACGAAAGAGAAACATCACTTGTTATTATAATTTAAATTATTACCTTGTTATTATATTTAATTGTTATTACTTATTATCAGATACAAAAGGAAAATAGTATATATAATAGCGCATATTTCATTATTTGCGCAAAAGGTGTACGCGTAACAGGAATCGGGAAATGAAATGATGAACAAAAGGACGTAACCATGCTAATTTATTACTAATTCGCTAGATGGGCTTAGAATGCAAAAAATATATTTCTGTCACATATCCAACAATACGTTGTAAAAGCATAAATATCTCTCTGAAAAATTGATCCAACAACAAGTTGCAAAACATGTAAAACAACGAACCATCTATTTTTTTCTTTTTTTTTTTTTTCAACGATATTTCCACAACGTTCCCACAACCCCCCCGAAACAAGCGAATAATTTAACAGAGGTGGAAATAGACGCTGTTTTCAAGGGAAAAGCACGGGGTTATAAATTTTAAAGTAATCTTTTCCATCGTGGGCCGATAACCGTGGTGACACACGGTCTTTTCGCATCGATGTCAGATTAACACCATTACATTCGACCATCCTTAACGTTTGATCAATGCACACTTGTAACGCTTATCGGTTAGCCCATCTCCTCCCCCCACCCCTTACAGCTAATGGAAATTAGAGTACATCATAAAATTTTAATTTCACACCGCCGGAGAGATAAAGAGGGGGCGCGTCACGAAATGGCGATTGTAAATTAAACAACTGAAACGTTTATTGCGGCTCGACGCGTAAATTAAAACGAGGAAAGGGGGCGTGGGTCATTGTAATTGTAGCATTACAAATGGTTAAAAATGAAATTAACACCGCACTCGATTAAATACACCGAGGAAGATCGTGCTGACACGTTGTTAATTGAAAATGACACGAGGGAAGGGGAATTTTTATTTTCTTTCCTTCCTTTTCTCTCTACTTCTTCTTTTTCTTCTTCTTCTTCTTCTTCTTCTTCTTCTTGTCTCGCTCGTATCGGATAATCTGATCGCAGATTAATTTTGAAAAAAGAGACGAAAAGTATAGAGAATTAATGGTGAATTGAACGTAGCTATTACAATCTTCTTCTTCTTTTCGCGATATTAAGGGATTAAATTTTGGATAAAAAAATTATTGATTGGAATTAATTGAACGCACACGATGAAATTAAAACGATTATCTCTTATTTATCAATCATCGTTATCTCGATTGAAATAAATTACTCATAAAAACTTTCGATAATTATTCCCACCGATTCACATCGATTCTCCTACTTACTTATCAATTTATTGCCACCGGTTAAAGCAACGAAAAAGTAAATTATTATCCCTCAAAGAGTGGCCACAAGAAACTTTAATAATAATATCATCGGCATCGCCGCAATTCATTAAATCACCGGTCGAATTATCGCGCAATTACGCGTTATTAAATAATAAAACCGCCCCAGTTTCTTCGTTGCCTCGAATTGTCACGCGCCCCGTCAGATGGCAGCACCAACATCTGTAACCAGCCGCCTTATGTATTTTCCCCTCCCCTCCCGGCTGAACGGACTGCAGCAGCTTTCCTTTCCCTGTACCCCATTGCACCCTCGCTCTTTTCATCCCTTCTCCCCCTCCCCTTTCCCTCTCGAACTCCCTCCCGTTTCTACATCAACCCTTATTCCCGACTTTTGTCTACATCCACAATTCGTGCACGCGTTTTCTTGCCGCTCCACGCCAACCGCTCTCCTGCCCCCTCTCCCCTCCTCCTCCTTCTCTCTCTCTCTCTCTCTCTTTCCACCCCCTTTCCGAGAAGTTTTCACGAAACTGTTCAACTTTCCAGTAGATTCGAGCCGTGTTTTTCGCTGTCTCGTTTCGAGCAAGGCGGGACACAGGGCGGGAGGCGGGAAGGAATAGAAAAAGTAGGGTTGGACGGTCCTTCTTAAGGGTGGTAATGCGCTATTTAAATGTTCTCCCCGCGAACACACCGAAGACAAAACAGCGTCGAGACGTCGTATCAGAAGGGTAAATCGCCATCTTCTTCCTACCGTTTCCCTTTCCCTCCCTTGTTTCATCCACTGCTGTGCTTACAGGGGGCGCGGAAATTTTCTCGTT
>NW_006263513.1:676821-680976 GCF_000469605.1 Apis dorsata | reverse complement strand
TTTTTTTTTTTTTTTTTTTTTTGTATCAACTGCATAACGCTGCATAAGGAAATGATCTTCCATCCAACGTTTCATCGATGATTCGATCCGGAATATCTACTATTCACGAATGGTTTCATTCCCTAATTTTCTGCGACGAATTGCACTTTTGAATCGTAGCTCAGAGAGCGAAAGAAATTGAAAAACTCGTCATTGACAGTTCGAGGCAGCAACCACCCCGTTTGGACGGTTTTTCGTTGTTATTATACGAACGATGGGATTTATCTGGCGCGCATTTCTTGCGAATCCGCGTGGATTATGCGCATTTATGAAAAGAAACGGGGGGGGGTTACACTGTGCACGGGGCAGACAGAGAAGAATAGACGCGAAACGGGGAGAGAATAGATAGAGATTCGAGTATTTTTCGGGGGTGGACAGCGTATTTTCTTGGAGTTGAGGATGTTCTGCAGATGAAATGGGATGCCTGTATTTTATTACTGGCTCCGGAAAAATGCCTTACGTTTTGCCGAGCGTGGATGAATTTGAAGTCTCGTGAACCTCTTTGCTCCGTTTAAAATTTTTCGTTTGAATTATTTCCGGTTCAGAAACTATCCTCGGCACAGCCGACGTAGAATTTGGACCGCGCTTGTTTGTGCGATATAGAGAGAAGAGTGTTAAATGATTTAACAGTGGTAAATTCCGTTTCAACTGAACCGGTTTGAATTAGAATTCGAATTCCAAATTCGGTGGCTGCGGTGGAACAAACAGTTTCTCGATGGAGAACTATCATTCAACTGACGTGACGGTGAATCGAATATATTATTTTTTGGAATCAAATTCCGTTTTTTTCTTTTTTTTTTAAATAATTTTTATTACGCGATACGCGATGATACACGAAACTAAGTAATAAAAGAATCTTTCTTTTTTTTTTTCTTAAAATTGTAATTTCGATACGCTTATATACGTAGCATTAAAAATAATACAAAAATATATTTTATATTGTTCCAATATCGAGTTAAAATGATAAATCGCGAAGAAAATAATAGATTGATATTTAAATATTTTTAGTTAACTAGTTTATGATCAAGATATTTTAATATTATAATTAAAAATAATTTATCATATTACAGCGAATAAAGTATATTATCGTTTCTACATTATTTCTCCCTTATCGGATCCAACGGTTTGAGCGCGTTCAATGGAAAAACATTTGAAGAAAGTTAAATTTAATTTGAATAAGATTAAAGATTTCTTTTATAGTTGCTTGAACGGGCCATTTTTAAACTCGATTCAACAAACTTCCTTCTTTCGTGCCTCCGAATGGCTGAACAAAGTCGTTTTTCGATCGTGCAAAAAGCCCGGTTTCGGCCGTTAAACACATTTCAAATGCATTATCCGCAGCCATAAATCATAGAAACAACCTTAGATCAATAATTCCATATCCACTGCAACTGCACTTATTTACCATGGCGTATTTCCATCGGCGATCCCGAAACCGAAAACTGTGGCTTTTAAGGCTTTAAGATGTGGAATTATGGATGAAATGGATAGAAAATGATAGGGTTATTTTTATTAAAAACGAACATAAAAATGTAAAAGTTTCTATTCCAACTTTCGTCAAATTTTACGAGCCGAATAATTCTGACAAAAAAAGCCATTTTTCCGGGAGAACTTTTACCGTGAAAATACTTTTTTTTTTCTTTTTTTTTTTTTTTTTTTTTTTTTTTTTTTTTTTCTTTTTTTTTTTTTTTTTTTCTTTTTTTTTTTTTTTTTTTCTTTTTTTTTTTTTTTTTTTCTTTTTTTTTTTTTTTTTTTCTTTTTTTTTTTTTTTTTTTCTTTTTTTTTTTTTTTTTTTCTTTTTTTTTTTTTTTTTTTCTTTTTTTTTTTTTTTTTTTTTTTTTTTTTTTTTTCTTTTTTTTTTTTACAAATATACGAAACTGTTTGTTTATTCTAAAACCAGTAAACATTATTTTCCATTAACGATTAAATCGACGATCGCGAAATGATGGTATCTCATAATTGCAAAGTGAAAATTCATTATTGTAAATTTCCTCATGAAATTGAGAACGAAATTACTCTCTTGATTGTATTTTGCTGGATGCAATAAACTATACGTCACGCTCCAACTCGTTCTTGCACACGATATATTAACGGTAAAACTTTACAGACAAATTATTATCGATTAAAACGTGTTAAAACAATTTTTTTTAAAATTAATATTCTCAAATTGCCGTTTCCCTGTAAAATTAAGCACGAGCCATGCACATGTATATTACAAAATAATATAATGTTTCAACCTAGCTTTTATTATGGAAATTAGATCCACGACTAGCCTCTGTCTTCTGTGTTTTCGGGATTATTAGAATGTGAAAATATCGAATATATGAATGCAACGATGATGAAATTTTCTCCTCGCAAAATAATAAAATTGCACATACAAATGAATAATAAATAAATGACATGAAAATTCTTCTTCTTCTTATTGATCATACGTATCATTATCCAACAAAAATAAAAGAAAATTAAGCCGATTTCATTTAAGTTTCAAAAAAACATTACAGTTCTCTTCTCGATTCTTTAAATCGCTAAAAGCTAAGTTGCTCTACCATCTTCATTCCCATTTAATTTCTACCGATCTACAGAAAATTTTATTCTACAAGAAACTTCATACGATAACAAAGAACATTGTTTACTATTTCCGTCAAAAGCTTTCCATCCAACAAACGTGAAAAATCATTCAACGATTACGAAACACCGATAAACACCGATAAAAAGAAATAAGAAATACCGTCTCAAATTTCACGATAGGGAAGAAAAAGGAAAGAACTTTCGTCGCAACCCCGAAACTTGGAACGATACAGAGATAAAAGAAACGGTTCGATCGCGGCCATAATTCGCCGCGGGAAACACGAGGGCGCGATTCGTGAGGACACGTGGTGTAACGATCACCCTACTTTTAACAACGTTGACGCCGTTTTAAAGGGAGAGGGATGATCGTTGGAAGAGGGAGCGCGTGTAAGAATTCGCTACAATCAATTCCGCGGCAGCCACCCCTCCAAATCCCTGCGCTCTTTCGACCCTTCACGTGAAATATTAACTTGTCCGCGTGCACCGCCCTCCCCTTCCACTTTTATCCACGACAAACGTGTGTCCCACACGTAAAGTGCAGCGCGCATACACACACACAAACGTGTCGCTTTCGACGATGACCTACATCAGCCTCGCGAACGTATTTTTGAGGGAATTGAAGGAAATACGGTCATAACGATATCCGTTAAATACGAATTTGCATATAATGCTACAGGTAAATGCGAGTTGAAAATTTTCGAACGGTCAATGGGAAGAGACGAGGATGTCAATTTGCATAAAATTTCGAAATATCGTGTTACACTACCGAACGGGATGCCGCGGTGCTTATGAATTTCCGGTTACGTGTGAAAAGGAATTATTTCTTCTTTCTTTTTTTCAATGGATTGTAAGAGATGGAATGTACGTCATTTCGATTAAGGGAATTGGGTTTCTGGACGATTGTGGAAGGATGATGGAAAGATGTAAATTTTATTTCCTTCCTCTTTTGATAAGATTGTGACAAGCAATGAAATATTAAACAGGGGACTCGTTTCCTCTCGTTTCATATTTATGAAAATTATACCTTTGGTGGCTGGTAATTGATCGACATTCGTAAATTAATAACGAACTCGAAGATACTTTGTTACACGATTACTCGTGAGATATTTTTAACACTGATATAAGTTTCAAATTTTATAAGATAAGTTTGTGGAAATTTTTTATATTTTAGAGAGTCACGATAAAAAAAAAAATATGAAATAACGACTCGCTTTTATAATTGCAAAAGTAATATGTTCGCCATTACATATATAAGTTTATTCGTTTAAATGAATTAAATATATCGTGCCGAATAAATTTAATAATATATTGATATTATTTTATACCAACATTTACCTACCTACATTTCCTGAAATCATATTTTATTCATAAATATAAATATGTTAAAGCGTTTCTCGTGAACTTCCTTTATTAATCTCCCATAGAAACAACTGTGCTCTTGCAAAACAACCACACCACGTACCAATTCAACGCAATAGTCTCGCGGATACCCTCTCACATCCGTATCTCCTCTTTCTTCCTCTACTCCCATTTTCTTATCCACCAGAA
>NW_006263513.1:665014-676386 GCF_000469605.1 Apis dorsata | reverse complement strand
CCCCCATCCTCCCCACCATCCTTCCCCCATTTATGCAGCCTATAACTCACGCAGTTGTTGGCGGCGATTAACCAGCGACAAAAAGCAGCGCGGCGCAGTCGATCATTCCCGGCCCGACCTCGATCATCCAGTTACAAAATTCTCGCGTATCACGCAAACACAACGAGCAATTAATCTCCCTGGCTGCCTGGTGTCCAGCAAATAATCCGTCGGCCGTTTCTTCGCCCCGTTTGTTCGAGCCACGCGCGCCCTCCGACCGAGAGAAACTTGCCACCCTTCCCCTCCCCTTCCTTTCCCTCCCCTTCCCTTCCTTTTTCCACGGTGCACGCGAGAATTATTTCCGCGTCGTTTCCATCCCCTCCATGCCAGAACCGTGGACGACGAAAAGGGGGGAAAAGAGAGGCAGGAGAACGGACAACGGGGCAAGAAGAAGGGAGAGGACGACAGAGAAGGAAAATAAAGGAGGAAAAATTGGGGAAATTTTATTTTTATACGCGGGATTTGGTAAGACGAATCCACTTTCGGTTTCGGTTTATCCTTCGTTTATGTCCATATCGTGTTTTCCACGCGATGACAAAAGGGCGAAGGGATTGTGGAGGCGCGGTTATCGGTAAACCGCGCAATTATTCGTCGTTTCGCGCGCGATTTCCGGCCGAATGAATGCCGTCAACCGGGACAATACGGCTTGACCAATATTATTCCGCATTAACGATTCACGCGGCGAAATGGCGAGACAAAAGAGCCGCGCGAGTGCTCGACCGCGGACAACTTTCAATGGCGGTGGAAGGGGTGGTGGGATCGAGGCTGGGGAAAAATATACTTGGCGATATTGTGCACCGTTGATCGAACTGATCCGCGTGATGCCGGGTAATGGATGGATGATATTGATGGCGATGAAAGGGGGAGGAGGGGGGAAATTATATTGTCGAAGCGGTGAAGAGGGTAATAAGCAATGCGCTCGATGACTTGCACGAAAAAGAAATTTAAAAGGACCGTTGTATATTTGTTAAATACTCTTTTCAAAGATGAAATTTAATTCATATAGAACATGAATATTTTTCCATTTTCCATCTTTGAATTTCCAAATTTTATTAATTTTAAAAGATCATCATAGTCTCAAATCGCTCGACAAAATTGGAGAAATTGTTAACAAATTTTCCTAATTCATCCCTAAGGAGAAAGAAACGTGAAAATACCGTTGCATTTCTTTTCTTTTCAAGATCTATCGATCCTGAGGAAATAACGTATACAACGATGACCATGGTCCCTTCCTTCCAAGCATCGATGCGATTATTTTACTCTTTATGAAGTCGATGCGACAAAACAATCCTTTTGAACCGCTTACAAAGGATGTTTAAGGAGAAGTGGAAGAAAAATGTTCCGGCGTTAGCGAAAGCGATCGCGCAAAACCTTCCTCCCCCTCCCCCCAGTGTTCTCTACGTTGGAAACAATCGTATTCCGTGGACCATATAACGGACGTTCGAGTGGTACGGATTTACGTCTCCCGCGTCACAAAGGGGAGGCGAGCAGAACCGTGAACAAGGTGGTTCCGGTTTCTTTCCACGGATTTCGCCAGAAAGGGGAAATTCAGCCGTTCTTTGTAGCTGGTCTACGCTTTGAGGATTTCGTAAGCCGGGGGCCCCCGTCGTCAAAGCAAGTTAAATGCCGAATCGAGAGAGAATCGATGAGACGACGAGCCTTTATTTATCGACTCGGCCGAAATATCCAACGGATTTGACGCTTCTGTGATCTCGCTTCGTCGAGTTTTTCGTTTCTACCATGTACGTAGAATTAAACGTTTATTTGTTTGATTGCTGTTTGGTAGAATTAAACGAGGATATTTGTAAGTACGTTTGAATTGTTTCTTGATGGAATTTGAGGAAATTTTTTGTTTTTTTTTTTTTTTTTTCTAATTTATTGTTTCGTTTTAGGAATACGTTTCTCTGCGATACGAATTGAAATTATTGAATATAATAAAGGGATTCAACGATTCAATTCAAATGAAAATGGTTGACTTGATAGAATATAGTGAAAAGAGTAAAAGTGTTTGTGGTAAGAGATTATGTATATTGTGGAATTTGGTAGAATTTGAAGAAGATATATATCCTTTTAAACGTAGGTATTTTGGACAAAAGTTTATCGTCGGTCCCCAGGTAATGTAGAATTTAATGGAAATATGTGTGCTTTTAAACGGTTCTTTGGATAGAAGTTTATAAATTGTTTCTTGGTAGAATTTAATGATGATGTATGCGATGGTCCCTCGAATAAAAGCTTCACTGCATCATTTCATGGTGGAATGAAATAAGAATGTGTATCTATGAGCACAGAAGGTGAACAGAAAATAGCGAATGAATGAAAATTTATGAATGTTCATTCTTTGGCAAACAATTTTATCAACCTATATAAAATATTTAATAATTACACTTATAAAACCACATCTACGATCGAAATCAAATATCGGAGTCAAAAACTATATATATATATATATATATATATATATAATTACTTTCGCTACTATTTTTAATTTTCAAAGAGAAGAGCGAAGGGTTCTTTCTAATTTACAACGAATAGCGTAATTTATTAAAACTTGCAACTTTCATCGACTCGCGGAGAGGAGGAAACGAGCTTACAGAATCACAAAGGGGGAGCCACCGGATTTTAAATCCGTAAAATCCGTATTAAGAACCGGCGGTCCGATTACCAGATTTTTTTTCCTCCCCTTCCTTTTTCCTTTCCAATTAATATCAAACTTCCTTGAACATTCCCCGTTTAAACCATCGTTCGAATTCAACCTCACAGATTCCCTTCAACCCTCCCGAGAATCCGATGAGAATACGGCGACGACGATAATAATCGTCGAAATATACCGCGAACCATAAAACTCGAGATGTCGATTTCACGCGAGCGCATCCACGAGCATAAAATCACCGAGCATTTCCTTCGTTGAGACGAGAAGCTGTTCGAATCATTCGAAAAAGAAGCGGCGTTCACCCCTCGAGGAGCGAAGAGAGGCCTAGCGTTCGTTTAAAACGCATAAATCGACCGAAGTTTTATGGTTCGAGTTTGCTGTAAGCAAACAGGTCCAAGAGATACGGCAGAACTTGGATCGCGGAGCGTGCGAGTTGTTGAGGAACGCGTTTCCGGATGCGACGCGAGTTCTTTTGAAGAAAAGAAAACAGGGGAGATGAAGTCAGTAATAAAGATAAGAAGGAGGAAGGGAAGGGATAGAAAAAGAGGCGAGAGAGATTTTCGAAAGAGTTTGATGGAGAGGGTAAAGAGTACTTATCGAGGGGTGAATGAATCATTGACTCGATTTGATATGAATTTTTTTTTATAACGAATCGAGACAGATTTGTATTATAATTTTTAATATTAATTTCTTCAGGAAAAAAATTATTCTAAAAAAGAATCAAAATCAGTTGAAGAAAAACTTCTTCGCTACAAATAGTGCCTTTGGTAATATCCCTAAAGAGATTAAAATAACAAGCGAAAGACTCGATTTTCATTCATAAACTTACAAATACATCGAATAATTTTAAAAAAGGAAATAAAAATGTATCGATCAAAATTTATATATAATAATACTTTATACTTAATTTCAGGATTTGTGATCACGTACATAAAGTGGCTAAAAAACGAACACGAATATAAAAGAGATTAAATCAACGAAAAGCTACAATAATAAAAGGAAGGGAGAAAGAAGGGGAAAATATAGAATCATAGCGAGGATTAGAGAAGGACGATGGTCGAAAGTATCGTAACTATAGCGTTAATCATAAATAATATCGAGTCAAAACGACGATGGAGCCACTCTGTACGTCGTACGACTATTGAATTCGGTATGAATTCATCTGTAACGGCAGGTAGTAACGATCTAGGCAGGTTGTCGCGATATAACGCCACGTAGCACACCGTGTACCACGATGCACTATTCATAACCCCGGCCCCGATCGAGGTTCATGAGGACGAACAGGCCCTTTATATGTTTATACGCGCGAGTGAGCGTGGATAAGGATGAAGGAGAGAAGGAACAAGGACAATGGGGGGGAAAAGTGGTCGATGGCCCCCCTGTATAGTATGCGAGTAACGTTGAATCGCAATGGTATACCATTGGAGAACGTCGGTAAACAGATTATCGTCGCTAATGAAACGCCATACGCGCTTCGACGATGTTTATGATCGCGAGGAGGTCCTTCCCTTCCCCGATAGAATGTGCGTTGCAATAATTTTGACCGAGGATCGCAACCCTCGAACAGTCGTGGTATGATTAATCGAAATTGATCGCGTTTGAATATCTTTGGTGGTGCACAGCCTGTGTGACTCACTGATTACATTATCCAGACCTGACTGAGAAACTGAGACCAATTTCCATATTATATTCGAATTGCATTTAAAAGAAAAAAGAATTTGGAATACTTTTGGAAAACTTCGAAACATTCTCTTTTCTAGAATCTAGAGAAGAATCTTGAAAACATGATGAGACAAGTTAGAAATTATTAGCACGATTGATCAGAACTTAAAAGGGAGAATCTCGAAAAAAAAAAAAGAAAGAAAGAAAAAAACTCTTTGATCCTTCGCATGATGGTTATACTATAAAATACAAAAGAAATCTCGATGAAAGTATCACTCGAGATAATCCGCTAAAAGAGAATTTAGCCTCCGCGGCGATACCCCTATGCATTTTTCATTTGCACGCTCGCTTTCGAGGACTGTTAAATATGAAACAACAACGAACTTACCCCTCCTACAAGCGAAAATCCCTTGAAAAGGGATGAGACACGCACCCGGGAGGAAGCGGATCTTTCCGAAATGGGGGTCACGGCGTTTAAATTTCCCGTAACAGCAAAAGTTTCCCATTTGCGCTTCATTGTAACTGTAGAACGTGCTCGCGCTCGCCTCCGATCGGCCCCCCTCCCCCTCTATTTTAAAGAAATTCAAATCCTATCTGATATGGAAGTTCGCGAGAGTAGTAAGTGGAGTCTGGAGGCCTCTGGAGGACGGGCGGTGGTTGTCGGCCTCGCGCATTGGAAAAAGAAGCTGACACGGCTGAATTGCGGAGCCAATCGGATAAGTGCATTCCTATAGAGCACGAGACGTCCCGTCCAATCAGATATACCAGTAGCCTTTGACGTTTCTCATGTCGTATCGCGCGATCTTCCGCGTCTATCCCCCTCCCACGCCCCTCCTCCTGACGTCGGGTGAATCCTGACCGCGGCGGCGGCGCCTCTGCCTCTACCCCCGATCCGCGGGGGCTCTGTGTAAAATGAGAAGAAAAGCCGCGGGAAATGAATCAAACGTCTCCGACGTTTCAATTATTTCTTACACCCGCGTCTGGCCCCTTATCTGCCGCCTTTTCGACGCCCACTCTCCCCGCCTGGAGGAGGGGAGGTGGTGCAGGATCTGGCTTAACTGTGCAAATAAAAGGCAATTCGAACGTAACGGCTGTCCTATTCTCTGAACAAATGCGTGGATCCTTCTCTCCACGGCTCGAGAGCCGTTCGATTCGAAAACTCTCTTTCTTTCTTTCTTTCTTTCTTTCTATTTGGTAAGGGAAGAATAGCGGTGGAAGAGTAGAGGAGAAGTGGATTACTCATTTGAACGTAGTGGAACGGTAAGATGAAAGCTTCGGGGATCTCGTGAAAACGGCTGTTATTGTAGTAGGGAAATTTTTACGGGGATTGTTGGAATGGCTTTTGTTGGGAATCGCCGTGGGAATGATAAAAGGGGAATTTAAAATTGAGTATCTGTTAATCTTTTGCGTATTACGATGGCGCATGAACGTTACGTAACTATACAGTTGTATATATATATATATAGCGTCATCGTGAAATTTTAATTATCGCCATATTTTTTATCTCTATAATTCAACGTATAAAAAAAAAGGAATATAAGATAGAGATAAGTTAGCTTAAAACTTATCCCACATCGAAAGGATATCAAAAAACACTGTTAATAAACGATCGAAATCGCAATAAGGAATAACGATTTGGGCGGATAAAAACGGAGAAGTATCGAGAGAGGGAAAGGAGGCAGACAACATGGTGGTAATCTAATCGGATAATTAAGTTCCGGAGGGAAGGCCGGAGTCCAACAAGCTCGCATCATTGGACGGAGGCTCTCGATAACGCAACGCATCATCGCTGTTCTCTAATTAACGTTGCTAATCAGAACCAGTCGGATAATAGGATTATCCCGATGGCAGATCTGCTACGATTCTGACATAGTCCCGATCGGCTCTGATCGAGCGGAGCCAATGACGTCGATCGAATGACTGTAACGAGGCGAGAATCGGGCAGCGAAACGGACGGGAGCAACCGATCGTCATAATATGCCTGTAAACGTCGATAATACGTGCCTCTTTGCACGATTGCAACCCTCCATCGTCCACGAGATTTGGGTCGTTTAACGGCGGGCGTGATCACCCTTGAAAAATGTTCGATTCAGATGTCAGGCGTTGCGACGGCTCGACGATGCGTGTTATTGGTCAATGGCCAATGAATTCCAGCGACGATGCTTGGTGGAGAGATACGTGGATACGTGCTTGTTCGTTTGTTCGTTCGTTTGTTGCACGTTGAATGATATTCAACGAGGAATATAAAGGTTAATGGGTTAGAGAGGTAAGGATGGTTTGGTGTTGTGTAACTTGGTTGGAAGAGAAATTAGCGAATACCTATCCAAAGTTTTATTATTGTAATGTACGAATAACTCGACTCGTATAACACGATCGGATATTTAGATCCAAACTATTCTTCCTATTATTGCCTTTTAACATTCTATTAGATTTATTAGAATTTAATTTCTTTAATATTTAACATGGCGAGTATAGTACAAGAAAATATAAGGGAAAAATAGAATTTGGATATTCATGAGTATGAGTACTCATTTCCAATTTTTAAATTGAAGTTATAACAGGTAATGATAATTTAAATATATCCATAATTTAAATATATCTCCATAATAAGAGATCTAATGGATATATGCTAATGATCTGAAATCAAGTCTTAAAAACAACACTTTTATATCTATATTAAATTAGAAATCTAACTTAATCTAATAATACTATGATCAAGAAACGTTTGATCAGAAAACGTTTGAATTAATGAGAAGAAAATAAAAATACGTTTCTTTTCGTTCAAATAAAATTCGTTTCGATCGATTTCTTCTGGAAATCATCTTACGGATACTTATTCGAATATAACTTCGTTTAATTGGTATCCCATTAAGTCACGGAATCGATCGCTCACCATAATTATCCACACAATTTCCCGACGAATAAACAAACGAATTTGTAATGGAATAATTTCCGACAATTATTACCACGTTAAACCACTCATACGAAAACAAAAGCGGCCGGTCAAGCGAAACTTCGAAACAATTTGCAAGCAATTTGGGAAAAGGAACAACGAGTCTCGGTTTATTCAGAAAAATGAACGGCTGGCTAGGCGAAAGAAAAAAGAAAAAAAATAGAACGAATCAGGGGTGCAACAACTAGTTTAAATTGACATACGTGTTTCGATACGAGGAGAGAAAAAAGAAAGAAAGAAAGAGAGAGAGAGAGAGAGAGAAATATTTCCGTATAACCGTGGCGCGATGTTTGCAAATGAACGAGTCTATAGATCGATAAATCGTGGAAGGCACGATAGTGGAATTCTCGAATAACCAAAACTCCATGGATGAAAATCTCGGACGTAAAAATGGCCGTAATAAAAAAGGTGTTACTCGTCTGTGTGTATTGCATCCTGTCGATCTGTAATCGTCGATTCGAACTACTACTGCGTACTACTAGCTTCTCGACGTAACCGTTTAACACCTAACTGCATATAATATCACGATTGATGGGAAGGCTCGTTGTACATCACGAACTTCTTTTTATTTCAAATTCACGGTGGTGGTCGTGAATTTGTGGCTTCAAACTGCAGTTCGTCGATCAGAGTTATATTGTTATATAAAGACAAAAGAGAGATGAAAAGAAAAAGTAGAAGCGTGAAGAAAAATGAAATGTGCATTTGCTCCGTTTGTCCGCCTTTCGTTGCAATAACTTTTGCAGATTATTCCTTATTGTTTGAATATGTAAAAAAAAAAAAAAATGTTTTTCTACTCTGCCGTACAGTTTTAATTTATTCGTATTTAATATATCCATATATCTCGATTGGATTTTAATATGTATTTTTTAATTTTCAATTTTCTTTCAGATTATAGATATAAGGAAGAAAAAATATAATGCACGAAACTCAGCTTCTATTGTATCTTGTGAATAGTATGCAATTCTTCTTCCATGGAGATGAATTAAACTCTTTAAAATCCATACACGAGGAAGACAATATCGTGTCTCCTTTCGTCCATAATAATTTGAATGGTAATTTCATAAAACAAAAGTACGTATCGAATCACAATTTCTAATCAACCAATATTAATTGGTTAAATGCTTTTACTTCTGCCCATAAGTTTCCATGGGTGAACAATATCGCGCATTTACGTCCACTTGTCATCATCTTACGCAACGCAATCTCACGCGTTGACCGTATCCAACACAAATTTCCCATTTCCCTCGTCACGTGGACCAACAAGTTTTCAACGCTTGGAGAGAGAGAGAGAGAGAGAGAGAGAGAGAGAGAAAGAGAGAGAGAGAGAGAAGAGAAATCGTTCGAGCCGGGGGTAAGTAAAGGATCAAGAGGGTTGGTCGGAGGTTGGCAAGGATGTTATGACGTATTACGGTGTGTCGTTGTTACGAAAACAATGTGATTAGTTACTGTAATTGTGCGCAACGTGGGTTTATGCGCGGTAACCAACCCCGTTCACCGACCACGTCTTCGTTCCCAACCCTTTTCCCGCTTCCCTCGCCGACCCCTTCGATCCTCCGTGACAAGCGCCCCTCCATTCAGTGCCCCCACAGTATAATGGAACGAACGAATCATCTATTTTCGCGCGAGTCACGATTCTTTCTGAATCTTTCTTTGACGAAAATTTTTATTACGCTCCACCGGGTTTAATTAATGGCCTGGTTCGAACGTTTGCAAGATTTTTATCGCGCGAAACATTCCATATGCGAATATCTTTGATACTTTGATTTTGAGGAATTTTTTTCTTTTTTTTTTTTCTTTAATCGGATGCAGAAAGATTGAGATATTTTAGGTATGAAAATATATAGGGACGAGTTTTAATTTTTATATGGATTAAGAGAGTTAAGGGATCGATTGAAAATTGATATTTTAAAGCATGGAAAAGTAATTTTAATGGAAATTTTTGAAAATTTATAAAATATTTGTTCCACGTTTCGAAAAAATGAACTTGTTAGCGAGTTTTTCAATTTATGTTTGAATAAATTAAAATATATATATATATTTTTTTATACACGAGACAATACACGATGTAGTTTGATATAATTTTCGAATTTATACCGTGATTAATATTCTTTGAAGTTAATAATTGTTTTGTTTCACGTGTCAGCAGTGATTTTTACTCTCGAATACATCCACACCTATCAAAATCCAAGAACACAAAGAACCACACAAGAATCAATCACGAAATATTTATAACAAAAAAAAAAAAAAAATAGATCCAAAACCACAAACCACAATATAATTTCATTTTTCAAAGGATAATCCGAAATAACAGCATTCGTCGAAACCCATGATTTTTCTCTCAATATTCTCTCTTCCTCGAGAGCGATTCTCAAGAATCTTCTTTTTTTTCTCGAAAGAATATTCACATATTCTTAGATAAATACAAAGATATAACGGTTTATTTACGACAGAAAATTGGCTCAAATATATGAATAAATACCCAAATACCCAAAACCGCAATACAATTTCATTCTCCAATACGCGGTTCGTCCAAAAACCACGTTTTTTTTTCCCCCTCCTCCCCCATTTGTTCCTTCGCGCGCCACGTCGATTCCCCGCTCCCTGTTGATTTAATTAGCGGAATTACTCCCCGGACAGTGGCGGCAGGAAACACGGCGAACTAAGTTAACAATGGGTCAGCGGCGATCTATCCCGCATACAATCCAGTCGCGACCGTCAACGACAGAGACGGACACGTTGCATAAACACGTTTGCGCGCGAGGGGTACAGGAGTCCCGAGTTAGTTTGCAAATAGCTGGATGGAAGATAGTTCTGGACGGTGGTTCGGTGACGCGCGTCGCGACACCATCCTGTTTAACCGGTTAACCCTGCAGCAGCACAAGGATCGATCGCAATTAAAACGTTGAACCGAACTGGGACGGCTAATTTTCATTGTTCGCCCGTTGAATTTTACGCTGGTTAAAGTTGGACCGACTAAACATGGAATGAGGAATGCGCCCTGCCGATTTCAATTTCAAGTTTTGAAAATTTCGCCAATCTTTTAATCCCCCGTTTTAGATTTAATTTCGATCTTGAAAATTGTGACTTGGAGAAAAAGAGAGTGTTTGTTCCGCAACGTGATACTTACTATAATCTCTCTTTCTTAATCTCCTAAATGCGGACGACGATCGTCGAAAAGAAAATGTAAAATATCGTAAAATGGGAGAAACGTGTGTTACGCGCTTTTCAAGATCGCTATCTTGATGTGAATTGTGCAGTGCTAGTCGGATCGTATAAATTCAGTCGACGAGGGAAATAACTTTTCTCGTAAGAAAATGTGATTTCTGTGGATTTAATTTAATCACGCGATCTCGAGTATAGACGGAGGTTTAAGATTCTTCGAGATTGCCGATCCGATCGATCGATCGATCACGATGTAGTTTTCGGACGATGTCGGGGGAAACATCGTAAAGAAGCGAGTTGTGTGTAACGCGGAAGCTGGCCTGTTAAAGTTCCCCCAAGTTGCCGAGTATCTTGCTCTCGAATATGTTCGTAGCTACCCGGTACAATGTTCTTGTTACGCTTGGTCAGAAATAACGACAGGAGTCGTTAGAAGTTGTAGGTACAATTTCCGGCGTAACTTAACTGCAACGTGAAGACGCCGCTCAAGTCTACACGAATAAATCGCGCGAGATAGAGTTTCGTATCAGATATTATAACGATTATGCGAAACGAATCATCGAGTCGTACGTGATCAGGGAAAATATTGTTTAGAAGAGGAGATATTTTATAAGAGGAATAGAATCGCTAGAAGATTAAACAAAATTAAACAAATATTAAAACAGGATAAAATTAAAATAAACAAAGAACAATATACTGAACAGGCAAATCAAAAATTCATAACTCCTTCCAAAAAGTCATAAGATTCTGAAAAGAATAGAGGAACAATATCTAATACAAGGAATACAATATCTCCAACAGTTGAATCGCATTATCATTGAGCAAAATTCATCTCTCACAACTGCACAACTTCTACCAAAAAAAAGAGCATAAAACATTCGGTTCTGAATAGCTCCGTCGTAAATCTCA